>NC_089505.1:299845358-299930358 GCF_036850995.1 Saccopteryx leptura
GAAGAACTTGTGAGATTTTTTTTTTTCCTTTTCCACATTTTAGCATATATATTACAAGCGCATTCAACCATGTGCATCGTTCTGTCCACCACATACCGTCCTATATTGCCAGCATATCAATATGGGAAACACAATCCTGAGTCAATCATTTGGTACTGTAATTTTTGGGTTAGAGAAGCTTTGGAACTGCAGTTAAAGTCTTATTTTTTTTTAATATTTTTTTAAAAATTTTTTTTATTATTTTTTTATTTTATTTTAAGCACGGGATCCTGTCTTCACACCTACACACTGAACATATCCATTCGAATACTATTGAAATTACCATCTAGGCCAGAAGCGGGCTTAGCCTTCACTTCCAAAGAATTCTCTAAGTCTTCCAGCTTCTGGCTGAGCTCACTGTCAGACTCATCTGAACAACTTTCTGTGGGGAGTGAGGTTTGAACCCCTGAGGTGCTGCACAGACTTGAGGTAACCGTTGAAGGCAAGGACGGGGAAGGAGGAGAGGACAGGGAAGAAGCAGCTTTCCTGGCAGATGCTTGGAAAAGGATATTAGGCCAGGACTTCATGGGGAAGCAAGAGAGATGAGGGTAGGTGTTATTAGAAGAAGCTGCAGACGGCGAGGTAGATGTGGTGTTAGGGTTAGGGGAGCAGACTGAGTGAGGTAATAATCTAACATGCTCTTTGGCATTGCTCATTGCTTGTTTGATTGTTTTCTCTTTGTGCAAGCTTGACTGGAGGTGTTGGCTGAGTGCCTCATTCCCACCGATGGCCACGTCACAGGCAAGACACTGGTACCTGCTGACCGGGACACGAAGCACTGTCTCCTGGGGGTCAATCAAAGGCTGACCGAAGTAACAGAAGGACTTTTGATGGTTTACTGCGGCGTCTTCATCAGTAAACATCATCTGGCACTTTCTGCATATAAACTCATACTTGACGCATGGGACAACGTAAGTGTCTGAAAAGTCTGCCTTCGAGGGGTCTAACCGGGGTTCTCCCTTTGTGCTTTCCACAGCAGTGCTCTTGTCATCCTTGGTTTCTGAAGTGTCGCCAGAGCTGGGTGGCGGGTCGCTCTCCACCTTGGGTGTCTTGGCCTGGCTTGGCTTGGACGACGGGTCGGGCTGCTGCTTCTGCTGCTTGTGCACGGAGTCTTGCAGGCTCTGCTGGTACTGTGTCAACAGTGCACCTGGGGACAGGCTGGCCAGGCCCTGCGGCATCGCTGGCCCGTAGGGGAACAAGCTCTCCATGCCACAGACGGGCGGGAGGTAGGCTCCTTGCACGGCTCCTGGGAGCTGGGGCGTGAAGTAGGACGCAAACCCGGGGATAAAGTAGGGCAGGAACTGACCGCCCAGGAAGGCAGCAGCGGGGTCGCCAGCAATCGCGTTCTGCAAGGCCTGCAGCTGAGTCGGATCCACGTGCGTCTCGCCTACGACTTTGCCCAACACGGAAAGAGCAGATGAGATTTTTTCCTCTTTTTTGGGGTGTTTTTCCGGTTTAGTGGCCTCTAGTTCCTCCTCTTTGACTTTTTTGACCTTGTTTGGCTTACTTTGCTTTTTCTCGGATTCTTTGTTCTGCGGCTCAGTCTGCTGTCCCGACAGAGAGGATGGAGGAGGAGGAGGAGGAGGTGGTGGTGGAGGTGGTAGAGTCTGCAGCAAAGGTTTGGTGGGGGCACTGCTGAGAGACAGGGCAGGAGACGAAGTAGCTGAAGTGGGAAACCCAAGCATGCCTGCACCGGGAGGTGTTAAAGCTGAAAACAACAACAGAGAGACGTCCACTGTCAGTGCTGGGAGTCAAAGGAAGGCTAAACGCTTAACCCTAAACAGAACTCACTGTGGACATGGCCACACCCCAAAGATCTATCACACACATCCACAACACATGATCTGCTTAGTGCGCACACGAGGAAGGTCACCCACACCAGCTTTTCTGAGTTTGTTTTATTTGCTGTATTTTGTTTTAACCCCCACCATAGCTCTAAGGATGGTCATCTGCATTGTTTTGCAACAGTTTGCTTGGGAAACAAAGGCTCTTTTCGGTTGTGAAAGACAGACGGTGAGAAAAAGAACATCCCAGTAAAAAGAACTGTGGTTTCCTCTAATTGGCACACTTTGCAAGATCCCTCCTCTGTTATTCATTTTAACCAATTTTTACTCTACCTCTGGGAACACAGACCCACTCTCCTTAACTCGAGCAGTCTGATAATTACCACATTCACTAAAAGTAATTAGCTATCAAATAAAATGAAATTCATCTGCCTAAGTTCCGGTGGACAAATGCATTTACATTGAATAAAGACGGTGATAAGCTAATTAAATAGCAATAGTAAATGACCACCAAAAGACAGCAAAGACCAAACAGCAGTGAAGTCATAGCTACTCACCATGAGGACTAGGCATGGTTGAGATGATTTCACTTTTCCATGGTGTGGTTTAAGCTACTCATTATCATTCTGACAATTGGGCTAACCAACTACTTGATAGGAACCAAGTATATTAATGCTTAACTTTATCATCCCCAAGACATGATGAGTCTTCAAGGTTTGCTGGTTGTACACAGAAATGATATTCCCCTCTTATCAATGCTCAGTTGGCAGACACACATGGGGTAGAGTACGACTCCTGTTGTTAATGCTAGAAATCTTTGCTGGGTTTCAAGTCCCCAATCTTATGTAGTGGCTGGTAATAACCTATTACAGAGCCATTGCTATGAGCTGGATTGTTGAATGAGAAGCTAAATGACAGCTCAGGATAGAAAAGGGAGTTGTAAAAGTCTGTTCCTTTCTTGAATATGTTTCTTAGAGGCAAATAAGGTTGATAGCAAAAGGAACACACTGGGTGGGTTCATTCTTGATTGGGAGAAGGCTCACCACTAAATGATCAGGATAAGTACTGTGATGGAGGCCCAATGGGCTGATGGGAGAAAAGGTGAATGGAGTTTAAATTATGAGTATATAGCTCTAGAGATTATAATCATAGATTTAAGACAGTCATCTTTTTACTATTGGTCAAAGTCTTACCTCCATGGTAAATGCAGCATTTGAGTGTTAATTAATTAATTAATTAATATTCATTTTAGAGAGGAGAGAGGAGGGGGGGTGCAGCAGGAAGCATCAACTCCCATATGTGCCTTGACCAGGCAAGTGCAGAGTTTCGAACTGGCGACCTCAGTGTTCCAGGTCAATGCTTTATCCACTGCGCCACCACAGGTTAGGCTTAATTTTTTTTTAAATGACATATAAACTGCATGCTTCTACTTCTGTAGCTGGAAAAAATATTTTGTTTTTTTTTTCATTGGTCTTTACCCAGTTGAGAAAGCTTTTCTTAGGCTTAGCTTAAAATTCCTGAAGTCTTCTTCAACATTACTCTCCAAGTCACCCTAATCACTATTGTATCACTGTCAATTAGCCTTGTTGATCACCAGCTGCTCTTCTTCTTAGCCTTACTACACCCAGCTCTTCTCTGACTTGCCTTGAAATAATTTCTGTCATTATTTCTGTGACACTAAGGAATGCCCATCCTGTTAGAAAACAGTCTCCTCCACAGTAAGTGAGGACAGATGCTAAAAATTCCACTTTATTTCTTAAGTAAGAAGATTGATTCCTAAAGCTATTCCAAATTTAGAGAGAGAGAGAGAAAGAGAAAGAAAGGAAAAATACTAAAAACAAAAAACAAATTCTGGAAAGAAACACTGTATTTCCAGGAGAAACATAACAGTATTCACATTTTATGGAAGAATGGCCAGCACAATTGAAATAAATTTAAATGAAAATTACTTAAGCTTTTCAGGGAAAGGGAGGAATGAATGAGTAAATTCTTTGATCTTAAAGCCAATTTAGTATGATAAACTTCTTGATCCCGGGACTTAAGACTTAACCCTAGAGAAAAATGTGATGTAATGGAGTTGTTTGAGAGGCCCACACCCTCAACTCCCTTGCCTTAATTCCTACACTACTATGTCTGGTATCTTCTTCTTTCTACATGCCTGTGTAATGCTGGTGGTTGAGGCCAGGCAGGTTCACACTGGATTTGAGCAGATGGTAGAGGAACTGTGGAGCTGGAAAGCATCAGGTCATACCCGTTTATTTGAAGCTCGCAAAGATGGGTGAACCAATAAAAAGAAAGGAAAAGTGCTGATAAACAAAGGAAAACCTGTTTTTCACAGTGAAGGGCAAGGGAGCAGGAAAACTGCATCTCACAATGGCAGGAGTGCAATCTGGAAGAATCGCCACAGAGGGAAAGCACCCATAGCCTTATACAGACCACATACATGCGGTGCTGCCACACGCTCATGCACCAGTCAGGCAAAGTACTTGTAGCCGGTAAACTAGCGAGCAAGCCTAACACAGCTGCTTTCCCATTCTCTGTAAAACAATTTTATATGGAAAAAAGAACCAAAGATATAAATACATCTATTTTTTATATATACTAGATTAGATAATTTGAGGTTTCTTCCCACTATAATATTCTGATTTTATGATAATCTATACTATTTTACATTTAACAGAAGATAATGCATTAAATCAAAGAAATTACAGTACTATCTAATTACAGAATTTTAGGCTTGAGTGATTCAAGGGGAAGAAGTTTTACTAAGGACAAAAGAGCCTCCCTTGCAGTGTTAGAATGAAACCATGCTGATAGCCAGCTTCTCTGTCTACTCATAAAACCAACCTTACTTCCAAGTATAGTGCAATGAGACTTCAACTCAATAATTAAGTCTCTTCTACCTGTGATTCCCCCCATAATCTAAGAAAATTGCTGGCTCACCTATCTCTGCATCATGAAAATTTTAAACAAATTTTAAGGCACTAAGAGACTTAAAAAAAATAGCAATGGTTGTTGACTAGGCTTTCCCATCAGATGGGGTCTACAAGTTCCAGGTCATACAACGAGGTAAAGGTCATAAAATGGGGTCATGCAATAGCCTTCTAAAATCCCAGCTACTGTAGTCAAAAACTATCAGGGATTTCTAAGAATTCAACATCATGAGCAGTAAGCTGAGTTAAATAATCAGCTGTTAAGTGAAAATTTTAGGAAAAGAGATACAGATTCAGGATACTGAACAACATACACAGGCCATTAGTAAAAGACATAAGCCTGTAAAATTTGCAGTCAAAAGTTCAGTAGCCAACCGATATAGGAAGCCCAGAAACAAAAGAGAAGAACTAAACGGTGATTACAATGCAGAATAAGATGCATTCTTTCTCGAACTCCTACTCCAATTCTTTGAAATTTTCCTAAGAGGTTAAAGTTTATCTACAGATAATCTCAAACTGCCATCTTTTTGTCTGATTTCATTTCTTTGAAACAGCTGCCTCTTCCTAAATGTAACTTACTTGGAAGAAAATGCCTGTCTCACAATGAACTTAGATGTGGGTCCTTTCTTTACCCTATGTTTCTTTGATCTACATCTCCAAGAGGGAGCATTTATTTTTTGAGGTGAAAATAAAACTAATCATGTACATGGGGCTGCAGACAATTGTGGTAAAATTATTAAAGACTTACTCTTATCTAGATTTACCCCAAATGTGCTAGTAAATTACACTAAAGTATGAGAAAAATGCAAATGGCATGTTCTAAAGTTTCATTTAAGGAAATTGGGCTAGGCAGTATTTCCAAACACTAATGGAACATATAAAAATCAGACACTGCTCAAAACGATAAAGTAAATATGTTAAAAATAGAAAATCAAGTTCTTTCTCTATTCATCCTGAGCAAAATGCCCAAGGAAGCTAATGTCCTCAAGGATAAAATGTCAATTTAAAGTTTTCTAATTTCTTCCAGGCGTACAGGCTTGTGATTTTTTTTTTTTACCACTTTCCCTTTTTGTACATGATTATGACAGAAAAAGACAAATGTGGAAAATTTTTTAAGCAGAAAATAATTCATTTTATTTAAAAACGAAGGCATGCATGATGTACATTACTCTTGAAAGGTCCTTCTTTGTGATCTTGCAAGACTAAATAATTGGAAGATTTCTTGAAAGTGAGGCAAGGAAGTTCTGTGAGCACTAGAGCTGAGGAACAAAAACAGCATTTCCATCCAAAAAAGAACAGATCAGGAAATTCAGAGATTGATAAATACTACAACTGAACATATGTATTGCAATTAATGTACACCTCCAAAGATGTAGCCTTTGAAATCAGACTTAATACTTTATAGGACATCTCATTTTGAATGGAGTCCCTTTTGAGTGATTTCCTTAGGATCAAACCCTTCAAATTTACCTCCATAAGGATGGGGCATTTTAAAAATGATCCCTTCTATAACTAAACTCCCATCAAAGTGGGCCAAAGATGAACCTGGCATATTCTCAAAGTTTATTTGTATAAACTATGGCAAGAACCTGGCACACGAAAGAAATATAGAAATATTCTACTTATAAAGGAATTTTATCCTTTTGACTTCACCTAGTTGGTATGTCTATTTCTCCCACAAAGTAAAGGAGGTATCTGCTGGATGAGCAATTATACAATAGAAAGATAATGATAGAAAAATGGATAATTCACATCCCCTCTGTGAGATGTCTAAAACACTTGGCGTTGCCCATCACAGGTAAATTAACCTACACATATGTGAACTGGGAAAGATGGGAACACCAGCTGTCAGATGGAGTCCTGCTGGTACTGGTGTTTAAAAAAATCTATCAAAAACAAAAAATTCAAAAGAAATTGCAAATTGTAGTAGGTATGTTCACAGACCCTTTTTCTTTATAACACTCCCTCTTGTCTGTTTTGGCCCAGGACTCAATGAAGCAGCAGACAATGAAGTAGTGCTGAGTTCCTCCATGTTGGATTCTTTTAAGGATACTGCTTGTAGAGGGGACCTGCCTCTACCTCTTCCCCCAACTGCTTTCAGTGCACGTGAAACAGTACATGGGACTCTAGTTTACATAACATTTTGTTTACTATTTCACATAACTATAAATTATACATCACTGCTCAGAGGAGGTTTTCACATTAGACTTTATGTGGACAAACTCTGTTTGACAACACTAATCATAAGAGTTTTTCCACATAAAGACATTTTTCTACATGTCAGTGAGTAACTATAATGATCAATAAAGAACTAGAAAACAAATACATTCATATGCAAAAAAATAGCTATCGCATTATTCTTAAAACAATTCTATCTGACACTTAAAAGATACAAACAAAATATATTAATTGTAGCTCTGATATCTAAGGCCCCAAGAATATCCAGATAATTAAATGCAAAGTCTTATGGGGGGAAAGAGACAGGTGTGATAGTTCAAGGGGCACTGCAGCAGTGTACCTGGGGCCACTCTTGATGTCTGCAGACCCTTTCTGCTTCTCCCTAATGCCACCATGCCATTCAGGACAGGAGCCAGGTGAGCTGGCAGCAGCTAAGAGACCACCTGATATCATTGTTTTTGTGTTTCCCAATGTAAGAGTTAAAATGGGACTATCTTCCTAAGATTGTATGGCAATTCAGTTATTAAAAAGAGAAGGGTTAGGCCCTGGCCGGTTGGCTCAGTGGTCGAGCGTCGGCCTGGTGTGCAGAAGTCCCAGGTTCAATTCCCGGCCAGGGCACACAGGAGAAGCGCCCATCTGCTTCTCCACCCCTCCCCCTCTCCTTCCTCTCTGTCTCTCTCTTCCCCTCCCTCAGCGGAGGCTCCATTGGAGCAAAGATGGCCCGGGCGCTGGGGATGGCTCCTTGGCCTCTGCCCCAGGCGCTAGAGTGGCTCTGGTCTCAACAGAGCGTCACCCCCTGGTGGGCGTGCTGGGTAGATCCCGGTCGGGCACATGCGGGAGTCTGTCTGACTGTCTCTCCCTGTTTCCAGCTTCAGAAAAATACACACACACACAAAAAAAAAAAAAAAAAAAAAAAAGAGAAGGGTTAGACCGAAAAGTTTGACATGTAAAATCCAATTTGTGTAAAATTAAAAAAGCTTTCTTATGTGTTTTGGAAACTTTCAAAAAAATTGTAATTAGTTAGTTCTGGATAAGTCTCTTTAGAGTATCAAAATTCCCTTTTAAAAAGAAAAAAACCATTGTTAATTGGAAAAATAAACCTTACTTGAAGAAAAAAATGATAAGAGAACCATTTGTTTTTTATTTTGGATAATATATAACCTTTATACAACATATAAAATATTTAATATTTGTTATGTTTTGGCTATGTGATTGCCCAACACACTATTCAATTTTTTTCAAACCTAATAGAACTGCATAAACCTAATAGACATTGAACCTGCAAAAATCACATTTCTCTTGATGAACGTAGAATTGGATTCATCTTCTGGGGTTGCCTCAGAAAGCTTTATATTGTGTTTGACTTAACTAGAGACTTTGCCTGGGTTGGGGTTGGGGGTGAGAGGGCATGGAGTGGTGTTCATATATTTCTAAGGTTGCAAATTTATTTAAATACCAACCAACAATGGAAGCTACAAAAAGAAATAAAAACCTTATAGTAATGCTAAATAACAAATTACCCCACAAGTCATAGTTAGTAGTTCAACTTTAAATATAAGTTGATTACCTGTCAGGTGTCATATGGGTGAGTCCCTACAGCTAGAAGCCTTTAACTTTTGAACTTCCTGGCACTTGTGTGGGAAAAACAAAACAAAAATTAATGTGCTCCTTGGGAAGCATATAAATTAAGATACCAATACATGTATTGTTTAATGCTTTTCTTTCTTAATGTATACACCAAATACTATGCCACATGTTTGTGCTGAAATGCCAATTGAAATCAATATTAAAATGATTATATAAAAGGAATTTTTCTAAGGCACAAAGATGTAACACTAAACAATGAATATATTTCTGAGACACGGCCATGATTTAGCTGGTCTTTATCTGTTTGCATATGTTCAGGTAGACTTACTTCTTGGTTACTAATTCCAGCCAATACGATATATATTCCAAATAAATTAATGGTTTCTCTCACTAAAATGAAAAGAGATTCAAATGTGCCTTGTTCTTGTTTACATGGGATCACCTGCCTAACATTACTAATTCCTTACACTGACTCCCCTGGAAGTGACTTACTGTTTGAATTCTGTGGGAATCCGGGCAAGGAGGATGGGCCGTTCATTCCAGGGAGAAGGACTGGAGGAAGGCCGGGGAGACCCGGGTAGGCTGCTGGGAGGCTGATGCTGTGGAGGGGGCTGCTGTCCACCATGTTTGGCTGCTGTACTGCTAAGCCCAGGACATCCGAAGCCTTCTTGATACGGTCAAGTTCTTGTTGTGCCATCAGCTGCCGGACGGTGGTCGGAGCCAAGTAATCTTTCTCCCGATCGAGCTGGCTCCCCACGGTCTCCCTCA
Organism: Saccopteryx leptura; assembly: GCF_036850995.1. NCBI lineage: Eukaryota > Metazoa > Chordata > Mammalia > Chiroptera > Emballonuridae > Saccopteryx > Saccopteryx leptura. The sequence goes on from NC_089505.1 coordinate 299,854,648, forward strand.
CTTTTGAAATGTGCTGTTTTGAGAAAATGTGATCTCTGATGGACAAGCGGGCAGAATACTTCACCCCACACAGGGTACACTCTGGTTTGGTGCCTTCTGTTCCACTTTGATTGATCATGAAAGGCTTCCCGATGTTGATTTTAAATTTTTTCTCCTTGGCCCTGGCATTCTGGAACCACACCTGGACCACACGTTTGGGCAGTCCAATCTCGTTTCCCAGCATCTCGCACTCTTGCATGGTCGGGGTTCGGTAGTCCCCGAAGCATGCCTTGAGAACCTTGAGTTGAAGGTTGCTCATTTGGGTTCTGAAACGCTTGTGACCTGGTCGATCGTTGTTTTTAGATTTAAAAGGATTGCTGGACCCAAAGGGATTTGGGGAGCTCGGGTCAGCGATGCTGGACGTCTCACTGCGGTCCGCATTGTCATCGGGGTCATCTGTGATATAAAAGCTTTGGTCGTGGTCACCATCTTTCTCGTTGAAATGTATTGAGGGGCTCGTGAGAGAGAAGAGAAATTTCTCATCGCAGACTTCTGGGGTGGGTGTGGTGGCTGGTTTTGGTAAAGTGTCCAGAGTTTTTGATTCTTTAGGCGACAGAACTGGCTTCACATCTCCAGAACTTCCCATGGTGCTCTCCATTTCCACGTTGGCCTCATCCCCGGTGGTGGCGTCGCTGATGGCTGTGTTAATAGATGACGTCTCATCGAAATCGGGTTTATTTTGGTCATACCCAGCCTCAGGAGGGGGGGCATTTAAGTTCTCAACATCCTCTGAACATTCCGCTTTGAACGAAGAAGGGCTTAGCAAGTTCTTGGGCGACAGCTCCGCCGTCTTACTCACAGGCGTTGACACAGTGGAAGCCAGTTCATTCTCGCTTGAGAGATCGATTTTGGTTAACGGCAGAGAGGGATAATCAAAATAAATGTACTTCTGTGGGCTCTCTCCCCCGTCCTCTGCTGCAATCAAAGGGCTTGGGGGCAAGCTGTACCCTGCCTGCTTCCCCTCATTCCAGTGCCGAGAGCGAATGTGACTTTCTAGGGCTGACTTGGCCTTAAACAGGGCCCGGCAGAAGGGACACCGTTTATGAGACTGAGCTGGGCCCACTGCCCGGAACTGGCCTTTCCGTTCTCGGGCTCGTGTGTTCTGGAACCAGACTTGCACAACTCTCTTCTTCAGCCCCACCTCCCGCGCGATGTGATCCAGCATCTTTCGGGTCGGGTTAGAATCCAGCAAGTATTTCTCGTAGAGGATTTCCAGTTGCTCGGGAGTGATGGTGGTCCTCAGACGTTTGTCCCGGTGCTGGTCTTCGCCGCTGTTCCCCCCCTCCTTCTCGCTGCAGTTGTTGTCTTCCTTGTCATCCAGTTTCCTTTTCAGGGAAGCAGCAATGGTGGTAGAGGCTGTGGTGTGGGAGATACCGGCCTGGGGTGGCATCTGTGAGAGAGTCCCACTCAGCAGCTGTCCAGTCATCAGGGGGTTGTTAGGGTCGAAGATCATGTAGGGCATGTCCAGGGGCCTCTCCAGGAATGGAGAATGAAGGAATTGGTTTTGAGCAGCGAGAAAATGCATGTGCTGGTGCTCCTGCCAGAGTTCCGGGCTCGGAAAGGCAACGGTACACTGATCACATTGGTATTGGAGTAACTGTGGAGGTAGACTGTTCTGGAGAGAAGTCATGGAAATCTGCAGGGGGCTGGAGGGGACCGGGGTCTGGGAGGCCGAGGGAGGTCTTCCAATCAGTTGGGATTGTTTGGGCTGCTGGGGTTGGGGCTGAGCCACCGAGGCCTGCGGTTGGTCTGAGGAGGTGGATGCTGAAGGCAGGGCTGGCTTGGTGCCTTGCGAAGAGGGAGAGGGGTCGCTCTGCTTTGGCTTTTCTGTGGGATATTCAGGTTTGGGGGAAGTCTTCTCAGGCTCTGGTTTGGGTGACGGAATCAGAGGGGTGCTCGTCCCAGAGCCAGAACTGGCTACTGGGGCCACCCCGGCATTTTTTACTGCATCCACCTGGCTGGACGCTGTGCAATGCTTGTACACCACTTGGTCAGTGGCATCCATTGAGTCTTCGGTTTGGCTTTCATCTTGGGCATCGTCATCCTCATCCTTATAACACTGTTTCTTCTGATGCGTGATCAAGTCAAAGATCCGGGGGAACACCACATTGCACTTCTTACACTGGTACTGCATGTTGCTGGTTCGGATGTACCGTTCATTCGTCAGTTCTCGTTTCTCATTATCTTTCACTTCAGCTTGGTTCTCGTAACTCTTCCGTGCTTTCTGACGCGCATTCTGGAACCAAACCACAATAACCCGGGTCGGGAGGTTGAGAACAGTGGAAAGCTGTTCTATTTCGTCATCTTTGGGGTAAGCGTTGGTGTCGAAAAAGTCTTGCAAAACCCTAAGCTGGTAGTCGGTGAACCTCGTGCGAGAAGACCTCTTACTGAATGAGGCATCGGCTTTGTAATGTTCTAAGGAGGAGGGCTGGGGGTCAATCCGGATATCCTCTAAGACTGTGATGGGAGGGTTACTGAAGTTGTACGGTGAATCCTTGTTTCTCTGCCTTTCTTTAAAAAGTGTGTTGCGGAACCAGTGCTTGATAACTTTCTGAGAGAGACCCGACTTCTCCGCCATTTCTTGGATCTGTTCTTCACTCGGAGAATTATTAATGTCGAAATACGCCCTCAGGATTTTAAGCTGATCGTCTGTGATTCTTGTCCGTGGGCGTTTGAACTGAGAATGCCTTAAGAAGTTGGGATCTAACCCGAGCTGCTGCTGGCACAGCTGCGTGAGGTCGGCAGATAGGGTGTCCATCTGGGGCAACTGCAGGGCCAGCTGGGGAGGAAGTGCCGGGTGTTGCACTGGCTGCATCATAATCGAAGGGAAGAGGGGGAGGTCCAGGGACACCGGCAGCTGGACCTGCGGCGGAGCAGAAGGAGGAGGAGGCGGGGGAGGCGGAGGGGGAGGAGGGGGCGGCGGCGGTGGTGGAGGAGTGGGCGGTGGAGCTTGCAGGGGAGTGGACACCGAGCTCGGGATTTTCACCGGCCCCATGGAGGAAGGCTGGGGGGGAGCTGGAGGCAGCGTGGGAGGGGGAGGGGGTGGAGGTGGCGTTTCTGGAGAAGGTGGCGAAATTGGGTAAAGCTTGTCATAGGCCTCCCGGTATTGACGGGCAAATCTTTCCAGTGCTCCATAAGGGAAAAACTGCCCATGCACATGTTCCTGGTGACTCTTCAAAATGAGAACGTTGGAGAACAGTTTGCCACATGTTCCGCATTCTAGTTTATCTGAGTTCTCCCCCTCCCCGCCTTTGCCCTTCTTCTGCCCCTTCTGCCTGTTCTCGTTGTACTGGATGACCAGCTCAAACCCGAAGTTCTCCAGCAACGCCTTGGCTGCGTTGCCTCTGGCTCCAGAAGCTATTCGGGGTGGCAGGATGGATGATTCCAAAGATTTGGACTTCTTTGAGTCTTTTCCTTCTTTGAGTCCGTCACCCTCGCCTGTAAATTCTTGCTTTGGTTTTTCTTGCTTTTCCGCACTCTCTTCGGCCTCCTTGTAAGAGTCCTTCATGGCTGGGCAGTCGGCACTGGCCAGGTTGGCTTGGTCTTGCTTCAAGAGCTTGCTCACCTGCTGCTGCTGGGGCTGCTGCTGGGGTGGCTTCTGAGACGGCAGGGGGGGCTGTGTGGCCTGGTACTGTTGTGCTTGTTGCTGCAGGATCTGCAGTTGAGTCTGGCCAACGTGATGTTGGGTCTGAATCTGCTGCTTCAAGTCTTCAAGCAAGGACCCGGCCATGCCCGCCATGCCCGGCATACCGAACGCAGCAGAGCCTGGCAAGCCCAGTTCCGGCCCCAGGTTGAACTCTGTCCCAGGGATGTAGAAAGGAAAGAGAAACTGAGGCTGCTGGAACTGGAGCAGAGCTTCTGGGGTCATCGGGAAATGAGGCAAAAAGGCTGGGTTGAGAAACTGAGGCTGAAAGAATGCGGCTTGCTGCTGCAACTCGTGCTGAAGTTGCATCTGAATTTGTGCTGGTGACTGCGGCGGGTGATGCGTGGGCTGAGCAGACATCAGTTCCGGAGTTTGTTTCTTATTTAATTCTTTGGCATCTAAGTGAGTATCTTTGCTGTTTACTGCTGCTAAGTTCATGGACTCTAACATCCCTTGACCGGGACTGCTGACGTTGGCTGCGATGCCGTGGCCCCCGGCCACGTGACCCCCGGGCTCCAGCTTGGCGGCCCTGGCCTTGGTCTGGTGCAGCACGGAGCGCATGTGGATTTCCAGGGTCGAGCTTTGGCTGTACGCAACGTTGCAGATGCTGCACTTGTAGGGTTTGTTATCTGTGCCGCTGTTGGTTTCTTGAGGAACCGGACTGGAAGCTTCCTGCAACACCTTCTTCAACTTATGCAGATGAGAAACGGAGTTATAGTGGACTAGGAGGATGTTCTTCTGGGTGAACGACTCTTTACACACTGTACATTTATAGGGGCGAGACGGATCGAGGAATTTTTCCATCGTAAAATTTGGCCCTTTTCTAAAGGGTAAGGTCCGCTTTGGTTCAGAGCCCATGTCATCGGGAATGGAGCTGCTGTCACTCCCTACAGGGCTTGCCTTCCCCTCATGGTCCACCTCGTACTCCCTCTCCATGTCCTGCTCCAGGGCATGGTCGTCCGGGGCCACGGTGTCACTCTCAGCCCAGAGCTCACCGTTCACGGGCAGGGAGGCATACAGCTGCTGGAGCTCCGCCTCGCTCAGCTCGGGGTGGCCCGCCTCCAAGTGTTTTTTTAAAGCCTGGAATGTACGGAAACTGCGCTGGCAGAGGTTGCACATCGTTGCGGCCCGGATCGCGTGGTACTGGGAATGTATCTGAAGCTTCTGCATTGTCTTGAAAGCCAAGCTGCAGTGGTTGCAGCGGTACTTATACACGTGGCGGTCCGACACAGACAGGGGCTGCCTCTTCTGCTGTTCACTTAACTGATCTTGCAGGGTGTCAGGGACTTTCGTGTCCTTACTGCCATTTTTGTTCCATTCAGCCGTTTCCATGGGTTCTTTTGTGGGTTTCTGCTCCTCTCTCTTTATCTCTACACTGGCCTTGGAGTCGTTGAGGCCTGCCATATTTTTGTCGTCCGATGGACTTTCCCCTGCACAGGAGAAAGCACAGAAACACACTTACAAGAAGAAGGGCTGCATGCCAACGAAGACTGTCAATGGGGGCCTCTCAAGGTTTCTGCTGCTTAATTGATTCTTTGAAGAAATGTTTACTGAGTAACTACTATGTCACAAGCACTGTGCTAGCCACTGTGGATACCAAGGTTGAAGAACAAATCACCCCTGACCTCACAAAATTTCAGGATATGGAAGAAAAAAAGTCAGAGGAAATTATAGCATGCTACAGTCAGTGCGCCAACAGGGCCAGGCCTCAGTGTTTGGGAATTATAACTTGCATACTATTCATGGTCTTTGATACAGGTCTCCCAAGGTCAAGGACAGATAACCAGATGCTAAATATGCTTTAAAAACAATGGCTCTTGGAGTGTTTTTCCTTTCTGTGCCTTTGTTTGAACTCTTTGATAGTAATAATCTTGGAGTGCCACCACAAACGCAAGCCCCTGACATGTGTTTTCTGCACACCCTGGTGACAGGCTGGCATACCTGAATACTTCCCAGAACCCTCCGCTGTGATGGCTGCAGGTGTGTCCCGCTCTGATTTCTCAGAGGCGGCTGATGGTAGTAGCAAACTGTTTGGCATCATCACATCAGGGACAGGCACCTGTGAAGATCAAAGGGGTTTATATCAAATGTACCCCAGAAACCACAGACTCCATCACATGTGCCATTTGGCAGTAGCACCCCACTTAGAGTTTTCCAAACAGAGATATTTTGTGGCTTTGATAGGCCACTGCTAGCCCTTCAAATTTCAGATCAATGCCATGACCATGAAGCATTCTTTTCTTTTTCTTTTTAATTTTTTAAAAATAATTATTTATTGATTTCAGCAAGAGAGAAAGAGAGAGAGAGAGAGAGAGAGAGAGGAACATCAAGTTGTTCCTGTGTGTGCCCTGATCAGGGATCGAACCAGCAACCTCTGTGTTTCAGCATGATGCTCTAACCAAGCAAGCTATCCAGCCAGGGCATTCCTTTCTTTTTTAAAAAATGTTTTTGTAAGTCAATTTCTTTTTACTGATACTCAAGAAACTTTGAAACTCAACATGTCTGCATAACTCGTTTGATCAACATTACAGAAATAAAAATAAGACCATAAAACACGTGTTATTGAATAACCCATGCCTGCATCATAGTCATTTATTTTCCTAAGCCAAAGAGACCACAAACGGGCCTAAAGCCATGATTTCTATAACACAGATAGAGAGGGAGCTGTAAGTCTCAAAGAAGAAATGCATTTCTATGGACCAATAACTGCAGTTGCTGTGTGCTACCTTTCTGGAACTTATGTCACACACGCATTGACATTTGATGTCCTTACTGTCATAAGCAGCTTCTCCACGCAGTCTGGAGACACGCTGTGCAGATGCGTCAGGTGTAGCTGGAGGTGCATCTTGTTACTGAGGACATCCTGGCAGAGGGGACAGCAGATGACAGGCTGCACCGAGTGCTGCGACAGGACGTGCATCTGGATTCGGCTTTGGTCCCTACTATTGTAGTTACAATAAGGACACTGATAGAACTGGAAAATATTAAATAAACATGGAAAATATTAATGTTATCCTTTTTAAAAAAATTTGTATTGATTTCAGAGAGAGAAGAAGGGGGAGGAAGAGGGAGAAAGAGAAACATCAGTTTGTTTTTCCACTTATTCATGCATTCATCGGTTGATTCTTTCATGTGTCCTGACTGGGGATCAAACCTGCAACCTTCGCATATTAGGACAATGCTCTAACCAACTGAGCTGCCCAGCCAGTGCTGTTAATGTTGTTCTGATAACTTCACAGCATTAGAAGTAATACCGATGATTCATTCATTGCCAAAAACAAGGTCTGTTTCAACAGCATAGAATTGTTGAAGAGTAATAATATTTTTTTTTTAAGATTTATACAGCAAAGGGGGAAAAAGCATATTTACCTGTTCATGACAGAATTTATTGTCCTCTGTAGGTTTTGATCTTTTTGTTGCGACATCTTCCTCTTTTGCCAGCAGGAGTGGCTGGGTCACCCCTGCCACACTGACTTTTAGCTCCTTTTCTGGTGTGATTATTCCTGATTCCATCCCCCCCAAAAAAACAAACAAACAACAACAACAAAACAAAAAAAAAACAGAACACATCAATTTCAAAAGACTAACAATGTCAAAATTGAAAGATACTACATTTTTCATATAGCACTGTCTCTAAATCTGCTGCATCACAAGAAGAGTTGGATGAGCCCTCTTACGTCATGCTAATCTCAAAAGACAAAAAGCACACTTCTTTGTGTCCACCAACTAAGTGGACTTTATAAATATATTTTAAAATGTACTCCTGTCTCATGTTTAGATAACCTGTGGTGACCTTGAAAGATGCATCAATAACACGTGGTCTCTGGTGTCTCAGGCTGCCTTTATCACAGGAAAGCACATCTACACCAAGTCGCCAATGCTAACTTAGAAAATAATTATTTTTACTAAGGTTCAAGTACTTATCTCTTTTCTAAACTTCTTGAACACCGGGAACATTTCAAAATGCCAAGAAGGGCTAATGAGTTATATAATTTGGAAACAAAAATAGCATTTTCATGTGGTCAATGTAAGATTTAAAAATTCACTATCCATTACATTTTCTGCTGTTTTGTGATACTCTTCCGATATTTAGCTGTGCATGTACCATTAGAATCCAAGTCACAAGAAGGCAAATATTTTATGAGGCTAATCTAAATGTTCAGTGTTTAAAGGGGGTTTAAAATTTTTCCTAGATGAGCAATGTCATGTAGGAGACTCCCACACATCAAAGAAAAGAGTGGGGTTCTAATTTCCCAATCTAACAGAACATTCTTTCCAGCATCAATTTTCCCGATAATCTCCTCTGCAAGGCTGGATATTACAGCGACATTGGGTAAGCATGTCACATACATCTCACGACAAACACAAAAACCTCATTTACCAGCTATTCCAATCCCATCATAGCACGGCATCATCTGACCTTTTTTCCTGCTGTTTATTATGAGTATTTCTAATTTTAACTTTCAATTTTCACCATCTTCCAGTCAATTTGCAACTAAATTATTTCCAGGGTGAGGATACTATCACTGGACAACTGGGTGCAAATACATGTTGAAATGCAATGAAGCTAAACCATTGATTGCTATCAGACCCTGTGTGAACATAGAGTCTAGGTATAATCTGATTGTATGCTGTGCATGAAGATTTATCTTGATTTTTTTTTCAATCCACATACAGTTTTTATAAATGAACAAATTGTACTTGATTGCAAAATAACCCATTTTAATTTTAAAATAAGGTCAAGAATATTACAGAAATAAAGAAAAGATAAAACAAAAAAATGCATTCAATTTTCTATACTGGAATGAGATGCATATTTAAACCACATAAACAATTTTAGAAATTATGAATTCTAAAAAAAAATTTAAAGTAAGAATGACCCTGAGGACACCAAAATTAAAATATGTAGAATTTCAGTAACATAATAATATTAATGGTAGGTGCAGAATTAATGCTATGTTTTCAAATAATTACACTGGTTTCTAGATTTACAAACATTAGATTTTATTTGAATTGGTATGTTTGCCCTATATCTACAGTTGCCTTGGAGAAATTTGAATTCCTTCTATATATACAAAAAATTACTTGGCCACATTTGTATTTGAATGAACTTAAGTTTGAGATATAACCGGAAGAATTTCATTACACTGATTAAACACAAGCTAAGTACAGTGTGTCCGTTAAGTCATGGTGCACTTTTGACCGATCACAGGAAAGCAACAAAAGATGATAGAGCCCTGGCCGGTTGGCTCAGTGGTAGAGCGTCAGCCTGGCGTGCAGAAGTCCTGGGTTCGATACCTGGCCAGGGCACACAGGAGAAGCGCCCATCTGCTTCTCCACCCTTCCCCCTCTCCTTCCTCTCTGTCTCTCTCTTCCCCTCCCGCAGCCAAGGCTCCATTGGAGCAAAGATGGCCCGGGTGCTGGGGATGGCTCCTTGGCCTCTGCCCCAGGCACTAGAGTGGCTCTGGTCGCGACAGAGCGATGCACCAGAGGGGCAGAGCATCGCCCCCTGGTGGGCGTGCCGGGTGGATCCCAGTCGGGCGCATACGGGAGTCTGTCTGACTGTCTCTCCCCGTTTCCAGCTTCAGAAAAATACAAAAAAAAAAAAAAAAAAAAGACGATAGAAATGTGAAATCTGCACCAAATAAAAGGAAAACCCTCCCAGTTTCTGTAGGATGATGTGGCAGCATGTGCGCATGCGCAGATGATGATGTAACACCATGTATACAGCGGAGCAGCCCACGGCCATGCCAGTCGAGATGTGGACAGTACAGAGGAAGTTCAGTGTGTTCTGTGGCTTGCTAAATTCAAATCCGTGACCAAAGTGAATCGTGAATATTGGCACATTTATAATGAAGCGCCACCACATAGGAATAACATTACTATTAATGGGGGATAAGCAGTTGAAGGAAACCGGCAGTTTGGTGGAGAAACCCCATTCTGGTAAGCCATCAGTCAGTGAAGAGTCTGTAGAGGCTATACGGGACAGCTACCTAAGGAGCCCTAAAAAATCTGTGTGTGAGCCCACATCGAACTGCACTGAATAGGTATAAAACTGGGAGAGTTTTCCTTTTATTTGGTGCAGATTTCACATTTCTATCGTCTTTTGTTGCTTTCTGTGACTGGTCAAAATTGCACCATGACTTTATGGACACACTGTATTTGATATCCAAAGATATGTCAGAAACAGAAATATTTATTTCACAATTAATTGTGGCATCAAAAATAGGTTTTTCCCAGGAACTGCATTATTCCATATGTAGGTGGGACATAAAAGTGAGACTAAGAGACATTGATAAGAGTGTGGTGGTTACGGGGGAGGGGGAAGAGGGAGAGGGAAAGGGGAAGGGGAGGAGCACAAAGAAAACTAGATAGAAGGTGAAAGAGGACAATCTGACTTTGGGTGATGGGTATGCAACATAATTGAACGACAAGATAACCTGGACATGTTATCTTTGAATATATGTATCCTGATTTATTGATGTCACCCCATTAAAAAAATAAAATTATTTAAAAAAATAAAATTATTTAAAAATAGGTTTTTCTTTTTCAAACCAGAATATACTTTGTGCTGTTGTATTTTAAGTGTTAAAATAAGCATTCAAGAAAATAATATAATACAGTGTTTGTAAATAAAATTTACTGCTTAAGGTGTCAGGTCAAGTTACAAAAAATGGTTGTCATATCTTCCAGAAACTTTTAAATCTATTAAATGTATTACTATGGCCTTATTATCATAAGCATATATATTCTAATATTGGTACTATACAGGGTCAAAAATACTGATATCAAGCTATGAAACATTTTACTAAAACTGTACTATACATTGGTGTACATATTTGGTATAATTAATTCATATTCTTTTTTGCTTGTCAGTATTCATTAACTATGTAGTTGCTTTTGAATTTGGTGACATTTGTGCTGCATTAAGTTTTAAGGTTATTTCATAGCCATTGTAATAACTGTTGGCTATCATATGCCACTCGATATATGTGTCAACTCCAATATTTTTTGCCTAATTAGCTTGGTTAATTAAACCATGACCTTAATGTCAGCTAGGAGCTGTGTAAAGACCATTTTATTTTACATTAAGAAGAAGGTATAAATAAAGGCTAGACACTGCCTCCCATCTGCAGTTAGGTACCCCAGAAATGCATGCCACTGATAAGAAAAAGAAGAGAATACTGAGATGCAATAACATGTGACAGAAACAGACTCTTGAGGTTAAGGCAGGTCATCAGGATGATATGTAAATGGACAGAAGTCCCATATTATGCATGTGTGCCTTACTTTTCAAAGGCATGTGATCTCAGGCAATATGGCCTTCCTGGTAAATTATAGTGACTCCATTCTGAGGTCTTTTTTCTAAATTGTTTTATTTTAGAAATATACTAAATGAGAGCTAATCCATTTTAGGAAAGTTTAGGGAAGTGTAAACTCAGATTTTACACTCGCAACTCTATTTGAAATAAACCCTGTTTGATGCCTTAGACAAAACTTTGAAGTGAGATCACAATTCACTTTATGTTATTAAAGACATCACGAAAGTCTCAAAAAAACAATGTCCTTTGAATACATTTAAACTAAAAAATAAAGCCTAATTACACATAAGCACTGCCAAATAGATGAGCCAATGATCATCTGTCAATTATGAGATCATTTAACCTGCATGAAATTGCAATATGAAAATGACATGATTCATGTCTACGCAGATGCTGCCTACTTAATAATTTTCAATCCCTAAAATACAAAAGGTTGTAAAATAGTTTACACTCCTAACAAGTGAGGGAAATTCAATAACAATATGTACTCAAAGGAAATCATGAAAAAAATGATAAAACAAAATACTGAGTTATTATTTGACTATTCTTATGAATCAATGTATTTGATAACATTTGAATGCTTAGAACTTGAATATAACAGAAGATGTTATTCAACACCAAATAATTCTAAATTATAATTACCAGTACAGTATTCTTTCTAATGAGACCGGAATGAAAGGATCATTTTAATTGCAATAATGAAGGTTAATTTCCATCTTTTCTCATGTTTACTCTCTTATTAAAAAGTGGTCCCCTTAGCCATGGCAGAGACATATTACATTTTCAATGCAAATGTATTAATCTGGATAAACTCTATATTAATTCTTGTACTGCACTGAGCTATAATTTGGATTATAATTAATCTAAAGTGGCACTAGATTTAAATGACAATATAAATGAGGCATTAAGAGGCTTTTCTATTATGAATGAATATTCAACAAATATAACTTGCATATTGCCAAGTCTCATTTTGAAAGCTCCAGTCCTGGAAATTAATGTCCCCAACTCTGTACAACAGCTTACACAAACACAGTCTTTCTAACATGTGTTAATTCTTTCCTGTCTAAAACATTCTGTGTTAAAGTGGGGTCACACTGTTTTCCCATCTACACATTAAGATAGGGATTCATTTATATAAGTTAGCTTGGATTTTTTTTTGTGACATTTATAACTGACGTAAGGCAAAAATGATATATATGTTAAGTGGTTATTCAATTCTTAGAAATATTAACAAGGAAAAAATCCATGTAATAATTTTTTCACCTAATCAGATTCAATTTAGCAAGCAGAAAACTTTGTTAGAAGTTCATGTTAGTTGTCAATTGCATGAACTGTCTTGAAGCCTGGGAGCTTTCAAGGCTAAATATTTGCATCTCAGTAATTGCTTTTAGTTGGTTTTAAAGTCCATTTTTATCCATTTCAATATACCTGGGGAGGCATTTCTGCAGGGATAAAAATCTATTTTAGACAACTACCATTATGCAATGCTCTGTTTCTTTTCCTATGCTCAGGTCCTGCTTAGATAGTACAATTAGGCTCCCAAGGAGGAACAATCACCCATCAGGCCATTAGGGAATGACGAGCCCGTTATTTACGCACAGACATGAACATTCCTGGTGAAGATTGAGCGCCCGCGTCTGTGGTGTGTTCCAGGTCAGACTGTTCCCTCAGTGGCAAGACTGGAGCCATTTTCAAGAGATTGCCAGAAGCCATCCTTTACCGGGTGTTAGATATTTAAAACCAAGCATACTGTCATATACCTGAGTATGGCACAAATACCCAATGAACACTCAACGTGCCACCAATGTGTTTCACACATTGTTCGGCAGTCTGGGATACCTAACCTCTGTGATGCCATTTGGTACGACTGTGAGAAAGGGGCCACCAAATGCAGGCAGAATCCTGCCCTCCCAGCAGTAAGTAGTCACGCACTAGGCTTGATGAAGTCCATCCTAGAGAGTGAACCCTAACCCCTTTGCTATTTCTGACCCTTTTCCAATGAGGTTTAGATGGCACTGCCCTTGCCCTTAACTGATTGCTAGGGACTTCAAATTCCTTGTCAGGAACCCCAGAGCCCAGTGTACTAACATACAACTATGGTATCTCCTTAACATCACTTTAGGCTCAAGAACAACCTCGCACCCTCTCTGTTTGAGTCAAATTAGAATCATACGTTAGCCACTCCGTCCTCGATACAAATGGAAGTGTTGCTATCTCACCCGACTCCTGGGAGCAATTTAGCATTGACCAGCATAAGGTTGGAACAGGGAGGCCCTTCGAACAATTTTTGGAGGTAATACAAAACTGAGATATGCAAAGACCAAATGACAAATGTGGGATAATTCTGGTTTAAATGAACTTGCCCATGTAAAAAATGGTATACTTTTTCTTTTTTGCACAACCTCATATCCTCATAGTGAAAACAAGCTTCTTTATATGAGGCTGTCAGTAGAATGAATACAAGGAAAAGAAAGATGACTACCTGCATCTAATAGGCTTGAACCCATTTCAGCAGCTCTTCTACTTCAGTGAGCCCAACATAAGAAAACCAGGTATGGCGTGAGGCAAAAGTAGCCAGCGTAATATTTATTCATCTCAACCATAGATTTCCATCTCATACATACAAAGCATGGATGAAGTCATATATTTGCCAAATCAAACACAGAAAAAGCCGGAGGTATCTACACCAGATGCTGGCTGAGGGTTTGTTTGTGCACAAGTAAATGTCACGACATGAAAGTTTGTTTTCAAAGACAGTAGCTTTCGTTACTGGGGTCTGTCTCTTCTAGAAGATCAAAATTACCCAGCTCCTAATCCCTTTTCAATGATATTTCCTTTTTCTTAGGCTGAATCATCTGTAAACTTTTTCACTGGATTTTGTTTGAAATGCCTCAAATAGATGCCCTTAAAAAGGGCAAATTCCTGAGTGTAAGTTATAAAAAAAAAATGGGAAGGAAAAATAACATTTATTTTTAGGGTTACGTGATTGGGGGTTGGTGCCCGTGATTGAATGAAAAAATTCAAGTGATATCTAATCCTGTGCTTATGAAAAATTAATATGCCATCAGAGGAATCACAAGTCTAGCTAAGATTAATGAAAGGCGCTTAAAAAATTACAAGCACACAAACTGATTTGATTAAAAAATAATCTTGCTGGTCGTCCTGTAATATTCTTCAACTTATCCACATCTATTCTGTCAGATGGTTATGATTAAAAATAGGTCAATGGGAGGCTACTGATAGAAGTTACATGCAAAATGCACATGCAGTGAATAGTAGTGGGAATGTTAGACAGTATAAAATGAATAAAAGCTTTTAATAAGCATGGGGTGTGGATAGAGGAAAGGCTGATTTTGGGGTGTGAGGGTCAGGGAAGAGAGGTGAAGGATTCTAGCATCTTACCACGGTTTTTACTGGAGTTTTTGCCTTCACTAGGGTCTCTCTCATTTGTGTCTCTCTCTTCCTCCTCGGACACTGCTGTGGGTTTCAGGGGTCCTTCTGCCTCCTCACTTGGGTCTTCTGTTCAGAAAGGCAGACCAGTCAGTAGGATTGAACACCATCCTCCCCTCAAAAAAGCACTCAAATAACTACGTGACCATTTAAAAACTTGGTCATCTACAAACCATCTGTTCTCAATAAAGAACATAAATTTATTCACAAGTTTCTTTTAGAACCTGCTGATGGTACCAATGCAAATTTTCATCTCAAGCCACTTTTTTTTATATCCATTGAGAATAAGAGCCTGTACCAAATTAAAATAAAAGAAATCATTTTAAGTGCAGTTGAAGCTAGGAACACTTGAATAATGGGTGTCAAGCCATTCTGTCATTTCAATAATAGGAGCTTCTAAGCCACATGGATCCCCTGATCTATGGACTTGGGGAGATGGCAGAATAAGCCAAATTCTGAGAAAAAAAATTCTCCATGAAATAATGTGATAATGACTGGTTAAATAGAAGACAGGTGTTACTCCTGCCTTTCGTCCCCAGAACCCAGAGGAATTCTACGGAATTTTCCAGAGGAAGATCTCAAAAGTTCAGTTACATTGGGATTTGCTTTTTTTTTCTATAGGGGGAGCTATATAGAGCATTGGACATAGAAGGGTCTATTTCTTCTATGACAACCACATCACCCCACACCTCATTCACGAGTTCACACCAGCTAGATTACATGGAAATCCTCATAGTAACTCAACCCTATTTAATTATTCTGTAAATCTTAGCTATGCTGCTGCTGGTGGATTAATCTGTTTATGCAGTTAGCCTCTGTGCTTGGTCTGCACGGCACTAATCCGTGAAAGGCCCACTGTTCTCTCTCATCCTGTGATCATTTGTCTCTCACTGTGCTGATGTCACATTTTAATGAATTTTTAGCAATCTGAGTAATGCCAGATAACCAGACTCACAAGTCCCCACAGCATGGCATGCTGTTTTCATGGCAGCACAAAAAAATAAAAATCAAATCCCCTTGTTCAGGCAGAAATTACATAAATTAGGAGAAGGAGGCAAAAACAGGGATTTGAAGCACCAGGATGCTCAATTTCATAAAATCTTTAATGACCATATAAATTAACCCTGGAAAGGCAAAAGGTCACCGACACATATGCACACACTCGTCTATTTGCTTTTGATAAGCAGAGCTTTTATGCAGAGAACATGATACAATTAACCCTTCAATAACCATACAAAACGCTGCTATGGACACTTTAAGTGTCAAGCATTAACTAAAAATTACACACTGCATAAAATTTTCATTGCAAATGCTACAGTGATTGAAAGAGGGAATCGTGGCCCTCTCCACACCCCATGTTTTATTAATAACGTTCTGACAGCAGAATGAAATATCCACTGTCATATGTAGCAGCTGAGCGTCCGCGCACACGCACACACACACACACACACACACCACACACTACTACTGAGTGCCTTACTCGCCTGCTCTACTGTGAGGGCAGGACACAACACAGGGGACAGTTCTGGGCTCAAGGGGGGAAGCTCAAGAAAGTCAAGGGAAAACAAGAACATTTACTACATTTGAAGTAAGAGTTTGCTTCTGCTGTGAGTCCTCAAAGGCATGCTACACGTCCAGTTATTTTATATTTGCACTTTGTTACTGAACAAAAGCAGGGGGGAGGCCCTTGTAGAGGAAGTCAGTTATCTGAGAGTTTGGGGGAGTGTCCCTTTCAGGCAAATACACGTGGTGGTTTCACTTTAGGAAGAGAGAATGGACAGACACTTCTTTGGGCTCTAAGACTGTGCTCATTGGCAGTGACACCCACTGGTCGAACCCAGGTCTCCTCCTCCTGCATGGAGCAGGCTGAGTGGGGACAGTGGCCAGCTTGATTTGGGAGGTTAGAAGGCCAAGACTGTGACTGGACTAGGCCCTGTCCCTTCCTTGCCATGTCTGTGTCGGGCTGCAACCTGTGACAGCCCATGTCAATTACTTTAAGGCTGATCCTGAGGAAGGGACACAAGACTTCTTTGAGTAGATTTACTGAACCTTCCCCCAGGGCTGGAAAATGAAGTGTCACCGTGGTATCCATGTCCTTATCTTAAGGAGACATAAAATTATAAGGGCTATCGCAACTCACATTAATAAAACATGGGTGTCAGAGGGGGAGAGAATGAAAATTATGAAGGTACTCCAAGAAAAACTCCAGTCTAATCTGGGTCTCATCAGCCAGTTTTTGCAGGGTCTTGGCGCTTCATTTTCTAGTATGTGTTTTAAGGGCGAGAGAAATTCCCAGACATGTTCCTCTATACATCACTGCGGTGTCTGACCTCAGCCTGACCCTGGCAACAGTTTGAGAAATCTGAATGTGAACAAAGCCTCTGTGTCAGCAGCACGGAGAGACTCTGCCATCAACTTAATCGCAAACAGCAGTTCTGAGGCCATAACTTTGCCCTGCTCGTCCAAGCCACAACTCGGGACCGCTGGAGGTAGGTTTGCCCACACGGGCTCTGCTGCTGCCCCTCCACCCCACCCTCTTCCCTGGTTCTTCCTTTGAAGTAAGCAGGCAATTAGCTCTAATACGCAAGCAATTCAGACCTGTTTTGTGGTTTCGGAGGCGAGAGCTGTTTATTACAGGTAGGCACTTTGGAGCCATGGAACTTTGTGAATTTTTAATCATGCAAAAAATAATCAAAGGGCAACTTATATCCACAATAAAGTTTCATACAAGTCCAAAAATAAAAAAATTAAAAAGGCTCATTTTCATTCTTAAAGACTGTTTTGAAATAAAGTTCACATTCATTTTATAAAGAGACTTTAGAATCAGGAGTATTAACATGGAGAAACCGTTCTTTCTCAAAAAACTGTGTGTTGGATTTGTGGTTACGGGAGGAATGGCTACATTCTAATTCTCAAGTACCACTTCCCTCCATTGTAAAATGCTATAAAGCAGTGGTCCCCAACCTTTTTTGGGCCACGCACCGGTTTAATGTCAGAAAATATTTTCACAGACCGGCCTTTAGGGTGGGATGGATAAATGTATCACGTGACCGAGACAAGCATCAAGAGTGAATCTTAGATGGATGTAACAGAGGAAATCTGGTCGTTTTTAAAAAATAAAACATTGCTCAGACTTAAATATAAATAAAACGAAAATAATGTAAGTTATTTATTCTTTCTCTGCGGACCGGTACCAAATGGCCCACAGACCGGTACTGGTCCGCGGCCGGGGGACCACTGCCATAAAGTACAAGATGCTTTGTAGGAAACAATATATATATATATATATATATATATATATATATATATATATATATATATATATATATATATGACATTAATGTGTTAAAGAGATGACTTAGCATGGAGGGAAATTACATAAATTCCATCATATATAAAATTCCAAAATAAAGATACTAAGTTATCTAAAATTCCAAAACAAAGATGCTAACGCAGTTTCTACTTCCATCAATAAGATTCTTGACAAATATAGTACATGTAATAATAACAGAAGTACTATAACATTTCATAATTCTGTTGTATTCATAGCATATGTATCTTTATTCTTTTGCCTCATGGATTTTGAATATTTATTCACATTATAAACTTTATGATATGAATGTACTTAAACTTCAAATGTGCATTGAGGCCCAGTAGCGCTTCCCAGTTTTCAAATGATAATACATTTCTATTTTTAAATGTTTTTGAAACAATACCATAGTCTTTACAGAAAAGTAAAGTACAATTTACCCCCCAGCATTTTCATCATGGCTGAAATGAAGATCTGGTCAGTTATTTTATACATACACATATTGAAAAGTTCTGAATGACTAGTTTAGAGTATTCTCATTCGAGTACCAAAAACGATTAGAAAATTACTATTAATTTATCCTAGAAAAATATAATACACAATGGTAAGCATATCAACTCCAGTGATGTACCCAGATCTAAGCATCAGCCGGCTGTGTTTGGCTCCCATGGTTGTATCGTACAATGGGTTTGGGAACTCTCTCTCCTGAGCCTTCCAAGGGTAGCATTGCACACTTCTTAGTCCAGGAGTGACCGTGGAAAGAGGAAGCAGAGGACAGTAACTTAAATGTATTATATGCTGAGCATCTCTTTGAAATACCTGATATGTAGAAATTCTTCCCTGGACTCCTGACCTGTCTCCCAGTCCAGTTTTAACCACCAACCTCCAAATCTATCCTCTGTATGATCTATTTAAAGCTACTTAGCATCGTTTAGTGACTCAGTTAAAGAAAAAGGTCGATCTTTGTACACAGCAAGAATACCTCCGAGATACTGGTACATGTCTACCACTCCAGTATCATTTTTCTTTATTTCCTACCTAGCACTTAATATTTAAAAAAATCCTTTATGTCATCAGAATCACCTGAAAGATGTGTTAAATATTAGATTGCTGGGCTCCGCCCTGTTTCTGAGTCAGTAGGTTTACAGGGAGGCCTGTGAATTTATATCATTGTGTTCCCAGGTGAAGATAGTGCTCCTGGTCCAGGAACCACATGTTATGAACCCTTGTTCTAGAAACACGTGACTGTTATTAATGCCCCCTTCTTATACATACTATTATATTTCCCTGGCTTATCTAGGACAACTTCTCTCCACTGTATATAATTCTTTTTTCCTTCAAGTCCAGCTTGGTAAATACTAGTATCATAATCTATAAAAATTGAATTAATAATGCCTACCTCATAGGTTTGTTAGGAGATACTGTATAAAAAATCAGTTGACATAGAGCAGAGCCTAACACAAACTAAGCATTTGAAAGTGCTGGCTATGTTATTACTGGGACTGTTAACTCTTTCTTTCTTCAAAAAGTCTTCCTTGAATCTTGAACTGGGATAAGTGTTTCTGAATAAGATTTTCTTCTTTTTTTCTACACATGGTTGTCAAACAATTTACTATAGAATGTGGAAACTATCTACACACTGCCTATTCTCGCTAATAGCTACACATTTACTGAAAATAGTGATTATGTTATTTCTCCTTGTGCCAGAGTGCCTGGAACAATGCCTGGAATAGAGCAGGCAGGCAATCCAGGTTAGTTGAAACATTCAACTGAATTTGGGAAGCAAAATTGGGAGAAGCAAAGGAGGCATCCAAACTCTCTGCCATTTCCCTACTCCCCTTCAATAAAACTTAAAAAAGAAGTATTTACTTGCTTGATTTGGATTGAATGTGGTTTGGGTTTCTTTGCATGTTCTCTTTCTACTAAGTCACATTCATTATTCAACTCATCCAGCCTGTTCCCAGGTGAAGATGGTGCACCTGATCCAGGGCCCAGGACCAATCGTCCTTCTCAAAGCCACCAGCAACTTCCATGCTGTGAAATCCAATGGTCTCGTCTGTGTCTGCTCAGCAGATGTTATCACACCCTCCTCCTGGAGACCACACTTGATAAGCTCTGCTCTTGGTACATTATCTCTTTTACTTCCTTGATCAAATTTACTGCAATCTGAAAAATAACTTACTTATTTGTAGACATATTGTCAAAAAAATCTCATTCATGACTTGTGCTCATCAATCCCTGGCATTAATATTTGCACTGAAGTTGATGACTCCTAGTTTTCTTACTTGGGGTAGCTAGTTTGATGGCATGATGTCATCAATTGAAAAGGAGAAAAAGAGAAGAAATGATTTGCAGATAAGTTCAATGTAGTATTTGTTATATTTGACTTTTCTGTAGAACATCTCCATGGAAATAGCCAAAAGGCATGAGCTCATATAACTAGAAAGCTTCTCAGAGACACTGAGATGAAGATGGGTATTTTGTAAACAAAATAATAAAGAAATATACTGATAGGGCATGGCATCTTTTTAGTTTGCTATTTTTTTTGTCAGTCTTCAGTTTGCCCTATTCTTTCTAATTGGGTCATTAGTGAAATTTCTGACTGGTTTGAGGTGGGGAAGACAAATTGGGTTTGTGCCATTTTATCTAAAATATGCTCTCTCGTTTTCTAGAGAAAAAAACCAGTACAATAAAAATGTTTTCATGAGACATGCATAGGTGAGGCAAAACTTTGAATAATTTTTTAAAGAAGGAAATCCTGACTTTATATTGAAGGAATGTTTTCACTTGCAAAACTAGGGTTTTTTTTTTAAGCATTTCAATACCCCATTATGAATGTGAAAGACTTTTTATAATAATTTTTTTGTTCTGTACGGCACATTATTATTCCAATTGTATAAATCTGGGAACTGGGAACATGTTTGTATAGCAGAAATTAATGAGGTGTGTTGTAGCAACATAGGCGAGTTTCCTCTTAAATTATCTGAATATAATGCAGCTAGCAAGGCACGGCTGCCATTTCTTAACATACACATAGACACACAAAGCAAGGGGAATAGTACATGTGTTGACATGGCTACATAAAATCCAATCAACCCATTAATTACCAAAAATAACCCCACCAGCCAGGTTGTTCTAATTGTGTGAAAATAATATCTAATATCTGGCGTCCTGGATTATACTTGGTATAAAACAGACCACTTCAGTGAAACTTCATCGTGTATAAATGCAGATGTGAGAAATTACCCAGCAGATGTTACTTATTCTTTAGGAAGTCACTTCACATGCGTCCAAATAGATGGATATGTTTGCTTTTGCTGTTAACTTATTTGTATAAGGGATCTGATGATCTAATTGGAGCAGTTCCAGGGATCCATTTGTTACATAAATTATGAGAGTGACACCTGTAACTCATTTAGGACAGACAGACATGAGAATTGTTGAACCAATTACCTGAGGTCGCTCTCAGCTGCTGCTCCGTCAGGTCATCCTCACAGGTCCTGGCTCCCAAAGAGGCAGACTCTGCAGAGAACATCAGAGTGCAAGGTCATCAGCTCTGCAGTCCTAGCCCATATCACGGGATCCCAAAATTGGCTTTCAGTTTTGGGGTGTGAGTTAAGCATCGGTTGGGCTCAGTGGAGTCTCTAGCACACCCTACAGCCTAGCAAGCAGTGGTTAGCACGATGAATCCAGACAGTGGTGAGCTTAGATCAAATTCTCAATGAGCAGCAGCCACAACAAATGCAATAGCATAGATCAAATATGGAAGCATGAAAGGCTCATTCTGACTTTTACCTCCTGGATATATGGCCAAACCTACATTATAGGGTTATGTGTTATAATGGTGATGACACATTACATCAATTATGAGCATACTTTTGCTTTTCAATCAAAGTAGCAAAAAAGAAAAAGAAAAAATAACACCTCTCTATATGGTAGCTGATATGAGATCAAAGTAAAAAACAAGAATATAAGGAAACCTGAAGTCTATGCCTAAATCATCAATAAACCCACATCTTTACTTGGATCTTTTATTTGAGCTCCACAGAGAGTGCCGACAATGGCCTGGTTTGCTAAACTCAACTCCAAACACAAATCGTTACTTTTATCCAACTCCATGCTTCCTTTGTGTTCCCTGTTGTAGTTAAATCTAGAAAAAACAAAACAAAACTAGACCTCAGAAATCACCTTCAACAGCTCATACTTTCTCCCCACAGAATCATCGTGGGCTCTTGGTTCCATTTTCCTGTCACGGGTGTTTCTCTTTTCCTCCATCATCTGCTCAGTCCTGACAATGTCAGGAGCCTCCTCAGCAATCTTCCTGCCTTGAGTTCTTTGTCTTTCCAACCGAATATCTCAGAATATCTCAAGGCCTTTCAAGAAAGCAGAACTGTACGGGTACAAATAGTGGCTCTACCACTTTCCAGGTAGGGGACGCGAGGTCTGTTACTTTACTTATTTAATGTTCAATTCCCTCCCTTGTAAAATGGAGCTATAATTATAGAAATAATTGGCAATTGCAAGAGAAACATGATGTGGTCACCCAAGTGAGAAAAGGCCCAATTTTATTGAGAGATTAAAAAAAGTGGTCACACTATCCTTACTCTGACAAAGAGACTCATGTTTACCTAGTATTTCTAGCAATAACATCTCTGATTGATTCTGAAGGCTTTAATTAAACAAATAATTAACCTCGAAAATAGAAGTGCACACCAAGGCACCATTACTGCATTTACTAATTGCTTTTCCTGCTATGTACAAAACCTTTGGCCTTTGGTGGTAATCTATTTTTAAAGAATACAATCATAATAAACACTTGGTGCCCTCCCATCAACAACAAAATACATTAGGTTTTCTTGTAACTGTCTCTTACATCTGTCTTGAAAAGAAGAATTTATCCTTGGTCCTTGCTTATAAATCTAGCAAGAACTTCCAAATAGATCACAGTATTGACATCCACCCAATGTGTCACTCAGGAAGCCCAATGTCTTCCTCACGATCTTTCATGTCTTTACACCTTCAATCAGCGTTGCTCTTTTTACTTTTTAAATATCTTTTAGTTTTCTCTTGTTAAACTCTTATTCTTCCCTCAAAACCCAAAGCAAGTGTCACCTCCATGCTGCCATAATGATTAACTTATACATATGTGATAGGAATTAGTGTCTGGTTTTAGTATAATTGAAAGAGGGAGGAGAAGAAAAGAGCTTTGATTTTAGAGTTTCCAGGCTGTGGGATGCTTTATAAAATTCTCACCTGAAGGGTCATCTGTTTCAGGATACAGGGTATACATATGTTTCAGCATATCTCATGATGTATTGAGGTGACTTTTTCCATGACCATGAATAGTTCCCCAATTAATTGTGAGTTCCTCAAAACTTTTCATCTTCACAGATTCTCAGATAAAGACAGAGTGAGGCATAACAAAGTCACCTGGGACACTTTTATTCAAAATACTAATCTATATTCCATATTCTAAAACACAGGAATACCAAAAGGACACTAATTCCTGTCATATATGTGAATACGTGTGCAAAACCATTTCTTTCCCTTTTTCCTAGCAAAAGATAAACAATTTATCAAAGTACTCTGTTACACACACACACACACACACATCAATGTATTAAATAAACTTGTTCATATAAATATCAGTAGTATTTCAGTGAACTGGACCAAATAAGTACTATCCTTAAAGATACCTGAAAATAAAAATAAAACAATGGTAACTTACTAAGTTTTTATCTCTGCTAAGTACTGCAATAACTATTCATATAAAAGTAGTCATGTATCCCTCACAATAAAATCATGAAGCATTTATTAATCTTTATTTTACAAACCAAGGGGCTGCAGCTCAGAGAGGTTAAGGTAACTCACTCTGTCCTTAGGTCTCTAAGTGTGCCCCGGACAGAGCTTGCAGTGAAACCCAGGTAGGCCTGGTACAAAAGTCTGTGAAATTTTGAATGTGTCCAGTTGAAATAATAGAACATTTAGGAGCCTATAAAGGTTTCCTATCTTTGTGAAGGCCAGAATCCAAATGGGAATAATAATAATTAAAAAGAATACTAATAAAGCAACTCTCCCCTAGTCCTGTGAAAATTTTGATATTTCGTAAAAGATTTACATTCTTTGAATATAAAATGTAACAAAATAATAGCTTGATATCACATGGAAATCATTTCATCTGAGAGTGATTTAAGGAAATATAAAAAATGGCAAACCCAGAAACTGTTATTTAACCTCACAAATCAGGTCACGTTGCACGTGGAGTCTGCTCCAATAAGAGTGATTTGCGCAAATGATTTCAAAAATGAATGTCATTCAGTACCCCACCGAGTAATTTTTAGGTCCTCAACAGCATTGCTCCTTTTATCCAAATGTTAAAATATTTTAATAAAGTAGCTTTTAGCTTATCAAACTGGCGACCCTATGCTTTTCTGCTAGTATTCAAGGAACTGTGTAAAACCGAGCAATGACACATAGCATCTTTCGACATCTCACTCTCAATAATTGCTCTGTAATAATAAATCTGGCTGCTGTTAACACGGTCTGTCCCTTTTACAGGTGATTTAATTAGATTACTAATTTGTGTTCTCAAGCACCTGACCTTTCTGCTTTAAAACTATTTTAAAATAGTATCACTGACAATTTATCCAGTATTCTATTCTATTCTGTCAATTTGGTGGTGATCACAAATTTGGAAACGATACCAAATGACTCAATTTTTATTAACACAACATGGGCCGCATTTTTCTGTGGAATAGTGTATCGGCCATCACGACCATCGTCATCAGCAGCCTCTTCCTGAGGACTTGCTCCATGCCAGGGATGACTGAGACCCTTCATGTGTGTTGGGACACCCCGAGTACTTGGTGGAGCTGGTATTTGAACCCACACAGCTTTTTCCAGGGATAATTCTCTTAACCACAGTGACATACTGAGCCATATATCTAAAATCCTGAAAATCACTTTTCCTCTTATTCTGCAATTATTCCTCGTGTTCATTTTTCTCATTTTGGCCTGGATTCCTCTAACCACCTGTGCTCTTAGCTTAACCTAGATGGTTCCATTTCCCAAGACAACACTTGAAACCTACACTGGGGGGAGGGTTTCCTCTTCCCTTTGATTGATGAGAATGGAAGTTCTCACCGCTCCCTCAATCCTTGGCACTGCGACATTTCCCCAGCAACTCTCAGTCTCCTTTCTCTTCCTCCCCTTTCCCTTCCCGTATATGAATAATATTTATTCTGGTAAGTAAACTGATAACTCTTAGGCACCTTAGTTCAAAAATTAAGCTCTCATCTTCCACATCTTTTTTTTCCCCCTGCCTGCTAATAGGAATAATATCTTTAAAAAAAAAATAACACTATAATCATTGCAAATCTGATGGTCATGGAAAGATCTGGAATTTTTACTTCATTCAACAGTCTAGATACATAAGCAGAATTCTAAGGTTAAAGTTGTTTGTTATGTTTTGGGAATAAATGTAATCTAATCTGCACTTGAGGACTGCAATAGCCATGTGCTTTTTATCTTCTTATCAGCAAAATTTGGGAAGCATTTGGCACAAGTTCAGTAGAAAATGGGATTTTTAAAACAATGGGGGAATGTTTAAGCTGCTAAGTATTGTACTAGGACATCACTTGCCTACAAATATCCACATCTCACCCCCTAGGACTGATTTGTTCATGCCTTCAACAATAAGGTGTATCACTATTTTTAGCAAAATGTATAGTATGACCCATAAAATAAAACATATGCAGCCAAAGAGAAAATTAAGTCAGCTGTCATAAAGCGATAAAAAGAAAAACATTTTCTGTATCCCAGGTAATATTCCTAGTTCCACTTCACTTTCATCTATTTTTTTAAAAACATGATCCCAAATCCTAATTTTTAATTGGAGACGAAGACTAAATTCTAAAGGAGTCTACAAGTTTCAACAGAGCTCCTGGGTCTTCCTCATCACCCTTTGGGAGCCCCTCCCACCTCTAGCACAGCTTTGTGACTCACCCTAAAAGGATGTTTTACAGACTCTGTGAATACAAAAGAGAAGATATTTGCAGTTCACTCAATTTCAAAACAATACATCCACATTTGTTGGAAACCTGTTAGGTGCTAATAATAAGCATGTACTGTGGATTTTGTGACTCATTCCTTGTAGTAAGTCTACAATAGAAAAACTACTGCTTTTCTGGAAGAGATGAGCTATCAAAGGTCAGATGTTTTAAGTAATTTTTTCCAAAGACACAGAGCAACGGAGGTAGGATTTGAACTGTGTCTCTCTGGCTCCAACTTTATACTCCCCCTTTGAGCAGCGCTGCCTCCAGGCAGCACCCAGCTACTCCTGGGCCAGGATGTCTACAAACCTCAGACTTCCTAACCTCCTTAAAAAAAAGAAATAAAAAAAATAATAAATCAGCTCTAACTCCTTCAAAGCAAATCCATCATAACAAGATCAATATTTAGGGGAACGCATCAAATTCAATATGTATTACTGCCCTAGTAGTTTACATTTTAATAAAGACCTCTGAATGGGCTTGTGCACTGCAACAGCCAAGCCTGTGTTCGGATGAAGCAAGTTTGCAATTAAAAATGGTTTCAAGTGTTCTCCTCCATCCTTTCCCTATGTGGATACAAAGAGTGCTCTTCTCAAAAGCTGAGCAACTCAGCATGCTACCAAATGGTTTTGAGTAACCAAGCAACATCATCTTTGTGGGCCTGCCGTGCTTTCTCTTAAATTATTTCTCCTAGGCAGTGAGCGACTGAAGTGAATTGGATGCTCCAGTATCAATTATCTGAATAGGGCTGGATTTGTAATTTTTTATTTTCTGTAAAAGTAAAGGCCCTTTGGCTTTCCCTGTCTGGTTTTACCCAGAAGTTATTTTTATACAGTAAGGGAGCAGTTGTTTCCTGAGGCCTCAAGGCCAGGAATGTCTGATCCCTTCTTTCTCCTTCTTGAATCATCTGTGACCTCAGTGTAATGGGACCGTAAAAGAATTGAGTAAGGTCCTGATATCAAATAGTTTCAATAAATTACTCATACATCTTCTTAGTGTCTCATATTTTAAAGGGCTTTACTGAAATATTTTTTCTTAACTAATTCCTACTATGTTTCCACATAAGATTCTGTTGTATTTCTGATAGTTTTGAAATCAGAAGGCCGAACTTCTATGATCATAACATAGAAATGATAATGATCTTATCATCTATCAACCAGTTACCCAGTTATTGGAACTGAAATCTCCATAGGATTCGTCACAGTCTCTCTCCCTGTTCTCGACCTGGATGGATCTTAAGCGTATTATGCTAAGTGAAATAAGTCAGATGGAAAAGGACAAAGACCACGTGATTTAACTCATCTGTGGGATATAAAACAAAAAGCAACACATGATCAAACAAACACAAACTCATAGATACAGATAACAGCTTGGTGGTTACCAGAGGGGAAGTGGTTCTGGGGTGGGGGCCATGAGGAAGGGGAAGGGGGTCAAACATCCAGTGGCAGAAGGAAACAAGACTGCGGTGGTGAGCACACAATACAGTATACAGATGGGATATTTTAAACACACCTAAAATTTATAAAATAGCAGTAACCAATATTGCTTCAATAAGTTTAATTTTAAAAACTGTTTAGCGCAACTGTTATTCCTTAGCATGTAGGGTTGGCTTTGCCAATCTACTCATTCATCAACACAGGCAGCA
Organism: Saccopteryx leptura; assembly: GCF_036850995.1. Classification (NCBI taxonomy): domain Eukaryota; kingdom Metazoa; phylum Chordata; class Mammalia; order Chiroptera; family Emballonuridae; genus Saccopteryx; species Saccopteryx leptura. The sequence continues at coordinate 299,882,108 of NC_089505.1, forward strand.
CCTTTGCCCACACCTGGCTCCCTCCCCCACCCAATAACGGCCTGTGTCCAAGCGGAGCACTGGCTGTTCATCTCAACCCTTTGCTTTCTATCTCACAGCTAATTTTTAGTCCATGAGAATCCCTACCTTCTTATCCACAGGTAACAAATTTTACAAATAGCCACATTTAGGTCAAATTTCTTTTAAAGGTTTTTTTTTTTTTTTTTAATAAAAGAGAAAATCATGTTTATCCAGTAGTGTGTCTTTATTACTATTTCTTTAACTCTTTTTTAAGTTTTATTTAAATATTTTACTTATTTATTGATTTTTAAAGAGAGAGAGGAAAAGATGGAGAAAAAGACTGATTTGTTGTTCCACTTGTTTATGCATTCGTTGGTTGATTCTCGTTAGGTGCCCTAACCAGGATTGAACCTGTTACCTTGGTGTGTCAGGATGAAGATTTATCTGATTGAGCTACCCAGCCAGGGCCCGTTTAACTCTTTCAAAGATTTCTTAGAAGAGTGGCATTTTGCCTGACCAGGCAGTGGCGCAGTGGATAGAGTGTCAGACTGGGACGCAGAGGACCAAGGTTCGAAACCCCGAGGTCGCCAGCTTGAGCGCGGGCTCATCTGGTTTGAGCCAAGCTCACCAGCTTGAGCCCAAGGTCACTGGCTTGAGCAAGGGGTTACTCAGTCTGCTGAAGGCCCGCGCTCAAGGCACATATGAGAAAGCAATCAATGAACAACTAAGGTGTCGCAACAACAAATTGATGCTTCTCATCTCTCTCCCTTCCTGTCTGTCTCTATCTATCCCTCTCTCTGGCTCTCTTTCTGTCTTTATCAAAGAAGAAGAAGGAGAAGGAGGAGGAGGAGGAGGAGGAGGAGGAGGAGGAGGAGGAGGAGGAGGAGGAGAAGGAGGAGGAGAAGGAGAAGGAGAAGGAGAAGGAGAAGGAGTCATTTACACTCAGGGCAGGTGCATTTCTTTGTCTCCGATATGTTATTTGGTTTTGGGAAGCCTCTCTTCCTGCTCTTACAGTTTCACCTGATAAGCACCTCCTCTAACACAGCATTACTTTTAAATTACTATAACAATTAGAAAGCTGAATCAGGTTCATAATTTAAAAAAAAAAATGATGTTACATGCTCTGTAGTGATTCCACAATTTCCATGATTTTATTCCAATCACATTCAGTGAGTTGTTTGGGTATACTTTTTTGGAATCATTATCCATGAAACCATTATCTAATCTACTCTTGCTATGGAGAACCAGAGCAAGAGACTCTGTGTTGAAATAATAGTCAATTTTTTAACTATTTAAGATTCATTCCTTTTGCTTGAATTTTGAGCAAGCAAAGAGAAAAGGTGAGACCTCAGTGACCTAAAAATCATTCGCTTCTGCTATAGTTATCTGGCCCTTAGGAAGCTGGTGTTGTTCAAAATACTACTAGGAGAATATTGATTACTCCTATCTATATGTTTGTGCTGGGGGAAAAACCATTTACCTAAGAACCAAATACACTTGTGCTCAGATGCCAACTCCACCACTTTCTAGCTATTTGAAAGAACAAGTTATTTACCCCCCTAGAAGTTCAGGATTCTATATGTGACAATGGAAACAAAAATACCTAATTTCAGGGTACAATAATGTTAATGACTTTAAAGTGTCTAGTTCTGAATAAGTAGTAATTGTACACATGTGATTCTTTTGTGGCTTTGGACTATCGTACAGAATAAAATTTATTCAAAGAAGAGTTAGACAATGTGGCTTTTTAGATAATATTTATATGTAATGTGCTCCCTGTCCATCAGTTAAGTCCCATGTTTTAAGCCTGTAAAATATCACTATTATTTGTATAGATATTTTGGAAACAGCAAATGTTAACAAGACTGAACATTGGTTTCCTAAGCAACTTGAAATCTGTTTTATTAATCCCTAAGCAAATTTTACATAGACTGCAATAAAAGTGGTACTTGAATCAAGTTCTAAAGATTGTTCAGCCCACACTGGTTTGGCCATTTACAAAAGTTATAGGGAAGAAGATGAACTCTGAGGACTGGCAGTGATAGACAAATCGACCCTAGTTCTCTCTTGCAAAAGAGGAATCATTCCCTTTCCCCACTCCAAACCCCTACCATGAGCATCTATTAAGAGAGAAACTTGAAGCGTAGTCACAAACAATCTCAGAATGTGCAGGACTAAAAATGTGGCAGTGTCTAAAATTAAAAAAAGGAAAAATCTCCACTTATACACAAACACTGGATTTGAGTCATTTTCTGGATTATTCCTTATGTGCAATCACCTAAATCATAGGCCTATGGAACACATCATTAAAGCACAAAACACTTAATTTTCTTCCAAAGCAATTCACAGTGAACCAAAGACAATATTTTAGAGCAATGATTTATTTATTTTTATTTATTGAGTTTAGAGAGAGGCAAAGGGAGATGCATTCATTGATTAACTCTTGTATGTTCCCCAACCAGGAATTAAACCTGCAACCTTGGCGTACTGGGATGATGCTCCAAGCAACTGAGCTACCCAGCCAGGGCTTATAGCTTTCACAAAGGCAAGTTAAATGGGAATTATATGACACAGTCATTAAAACTCTGGCTTCAATAAGTGTAAATTTAAACAGATCTAGTAATAACATCTTGGAGTCAGTCTTCTCATCTGCAAAGTGGGAATAAAAATGATCTCTTTTGGAGATTATTATGTTAAGTGAAATAAACCAGTCAGAGAAAGACAAGTACCATATGGTTTTGCTTATATGTGGAATCTAGTAAACAAAATAAACTAACAAAATAGAAACAGACTCATAGATACAGAGATTGACAGCTGTCAGCAGGAATAAGGGTTGGGGGACTGGGTGAAAAAGGTAAAGAGATTAAGCAAAGGAATAAAAATACTTATAGACAAGAACAGCAATGTGGGGATTGCAGGAAGGAAGAAGGATAACGGTGGGGAAAGTAGAGGAGGGGAGGTGGGGATAGATGGTGATGGAGGGGGACTTGACTTGGGTGGTAAATACACAATGAAATATATAAATGATATACAGGTATTATTGTGCACCTGAAACCGTCATAATTTTATTAACCAATGTCACTCCAATAAGTTCAATTCAAAAGCTTTTTTTTTTTAATTAAAAAAAACCCTATCTTTTCTGTTTGGCATATCAACTAAATGTAAGGGTGAACTATAAGTTGTTATCACCATTTCCAGGTGACCACGCACAACAAGAAAATACCATCTTCTCGTCGAAAATGCACACTTTCTAAATATTTAATGTCTTAAATAAGTTAACATAAAATGCACCACTACTACTTATGATAAACTATTCTATACAGTTATATATACATGGGGGAAATTATTGCTTCCCATGTGCAAGCTTATTTATTTTGTGAATTATATATGGCCATAAAAGAAAATCCTCAGATGACTAGATCAATTCTTTTTTATTAACACTATAATTGTTGAAATAAATTTACCATTAACCTAAGACGCAGAACAGTTTCCTAAATGATATGTAAATAATCCTTGGATTTTTCGCTGTTTGGAGTTTTCTACCTTTCACCACTTTAGGAAAGGTCAAATTTATATAGTCATATACCCCAAATTACACTTATGAGAATTGACCTAGGCAATGATGGATACAAACATAAGTGAAATAAATCTGGAGAGGGAAAGTTAGTGAAAGTATGCTTAGCCTCAGAAAAGGAAGATTAGAGAGGCGAGGTTGAAGCCAAGAGTGAAAAATGTACTGTTGGAACCTGCTATGAATTTTCAAGACAATACTTATGCATACCCATGAAATGTTTATTTAATAAATCATTCATTAATGAGCAAACAGATTGATGAGATTTGGCACATTGCTTTCTTTAGACTGTACTAAAAGCAGTAAAAAGAAATGGTTTCTGAGACATGGCTACTTTTTTTTTTTCCTTTGCCTGCATGCAAGAATTAGAGAAGGGTCCCTTGATTCTGGCAAAATTAAGACATTTTTTTTCTTGTGAGAGACAGACAGAGAGAGAGAGAGAGAGAGAGAGAGAGAGAGAGAAAGAAACAGGAAAGGAGTGAAATGAAAAGCATTAGTTCTTCATTGCAGCACCTTAGTTGTTCATTGATTGCTTTCTCATATGTGCCTTGACCATGGGGGCTACAGCAGACTGAGTGACCCCTTGCTCAAGCCAGCAACCTTGGGCTCAAGCCGGCAACCTTGGGTTTCAAGCCAGTGACCTCTGGGCTTAATCCAGTGACCATGGGGTCATGTTTATGATCCCAGGCTCAAGCCAGTGACCCCACACTTAAGCTGGTGAGCTTGTGTTCAAGCCGGATGAGCCTGCACTCCAGCCAGCAACCTCAGGGTTTTGAACCTGGGTTCTCTGTGTCCTAGGACAGCACTCTATCCACCATGCCACTCCTGGTCAGGTCAAAATTAAGACTGTTAAGCAGGGGATTCGATAATCAAATTTGTATCTTGAGGATGCTGTGTTGAAGATGGAACAAAGGAAGAATTTTGTTATATAAAAGCGAATGTAAGGCCACTGAAACATTCATTATACTTCAATCTTTTCTCATCTAGAAGAAAGCCTGGATAAAGGAAGAATAGTGATTCCATTGGAGAAAAAAAGGAATGTTATAAAGTCTAAGATTAGGGTGAGGAGGAAAAAGATGATGAGCTCAATTTTGGACATGAATTAGAGCACAGCTGTTCGGTAAATGTTTAAATTTATGGACCTAGATCTTGGAAGAGAAGTCTGAGCTGGAAGTGTTTGGAAGCAGTAATAACTAATACATGTGAGTAAATGACACTTCTCAGAAAGAACACATGGAGTGTGGGGGATGAGGGTTGAAGACAGAACTCTGGGGAAGGAAAATTAAGAAATGGCTCTAAAGATGGTTGAAAGATGATAAAAGATAATGACAGAGAACAAAGAGGTAGGCACAGACGCCTGGAGGGATTGGTAAAGCAGTGGGCAAAGGAAAAGAACTTTTACAAAAGTTTGAGGCACGGGCATAAACTTACACAGAGAAGTCAAGTAAAATAAGGCCTGGTGATATTGTGTGAGGTGATGGTGGCTTGGATCAAAGAGTGGAGGAACCAGTAGAGGAATTGGTGTTTATTTAAAGGAGGAGTAGACAGGACTTAAAATGGGTTCAATGAGGAAAGTGAAAGAACAAAAAGAATAAAAAATGATTTCAATGTTTCTATGCCCAAGAAATTAAAAAAATGGAGATGCCATTTACTGAGATGAGAAAAAATGCAGGTGAAATAAGGGAGGGAGGAAGAAGTTTAAAATCAATAGTTCAGAACATATATCCAAGTAAAGGTATCAAGCAGGCATGTATGGAGTGGGGGCAAAAGGGAGAGAGAGATGGATGGATGGATGGATGAATGGATGGATGGATGGTAGGAAGGAAGGGCCACATATAGAGGGCAGTATGAGTCCTTGAGATGAGATTGAACAAGATCACCTAGAGAATGAGGGTCTATGACTGAACCTAGGATACACTCATACACAGAAGCATACCAAAGTAGGGTACACCATGAGCAGTCCACTCCAGCACAGAGAACTATTTTGTCTTTGACATTATTTAGAATTGCCAGTGCATGGAAAAAATAATAATTAAACAGACTATTAAACAGTTTTATTATCCTTTTAAAATTCCCTACAGGGAATGCTCCCTCTTTATTGCCTGTACTGGGGTGGAGAATTCTCTTTATTCCCTCCTCAAACAAGAAGAAACAATTAAAGAAGATTGCACAAGAACAGCCATTGAGGTAGGAGAAGATCAAGAGGGAATGGGGTGTGGAAAGCCTAGTGAAAGAAACTTTTCAAAAAGAAGGGAGATGCCTGACCTGTGGTGGCGCAGTGGATGAAACATTGATGTGGAATGCTGAAGTGGCCAGTTCAAGGCCCTGGGCTTGCCCAGTCAAAGCACATATGGGAAAGTTGATGCTTCCTACTCCTCCCTTGCCTCTCTTTCTCTCTCTTTTTCTCCCTCTTTCCTATACCTAAAAAAAATCAATCAAAATATTTTTAAAAAAGAAGGGAGAGGTCAACATGTTGAAAGTTGTTGGTTGGTCTGGTCCACTGAAGACTAGGAATTGGTCATTAGATTTGGCAAGGAACAGGTCCTCAGACTCCTTGACTGGAGGTGCTGCTTTTGTGGAGTAATAACGGCACCCCTTGAATATGGGAATAAGAGAGAATGAAGAAGAGATGTCAAGTGTAGATAATTCTTTGGGGAGTTTTGCTGTAGAATGAAGAAATGTGGCAGTGTATGGAGGTGGATGTAGATCATTTCATGGGAGGGTTTTATAAGTGGGGTGATGTAGAGAATGTTGGTAGGATAAGGGAAACGAGCTAGTGACGAGGGGAAATCAATGATGTGGAAGAGAGTGATGCAGTGACTGATAGCAGAGGCCAGACATGGGTGTGGATATCTGAAGAGTGGTGGAAATGGCAGTTGAAGCTAATGGGAGATGATCTAGGACGGGGCAACCTCACAGAAGCTGGAGATGATCAGGAACATGATGAGAACTGGGGAGGAGAGTCTGAGGAGTAGGAAGGACAGAGGGGACTAAAGAAGGGCTAAGAAGGAGAAGTGTGTAAAACAGGGACCAGGAAAGAGTGTCAGGAAGCAGGATCCATTTTGTTTCAGCACATAAAAATATTTCTGTTGTCTGCTTTGTGGTACACAATGGCAGAAATCATTTTTGATGAGTAACAACTTGACTAGCCATCCTGTTTCGCTATGAGCCAAGACCACAGCTTTTTCACTGTAGATATTATGGAGGTTGTACAAACAATAAAATTATATCAACAAAAATGAAAAACCCTGCAGAAACAAACCATTCCCTCTTACACTCTTCAATTAAGTGTTATGGCAATACTATTACACTGTGTTTTAATAGTATTTTGAAATTTGATAAAAAACTTATATTCAATGCACATAGCACATACATTTTATGATTTTGGTAACAGATGATGAAAAGGTCTCAATACTGTGTAGGTGATTTGGGCCACTCATTGTCATGATTCCCCAGATCAGTGGTCGGCAAACAGCGTCTCGTGAGCCATATGTGGCTCCTTGGCCCCGTGAGTGCAGCTCTTTGGCCAGCTTAGGAGTACCCTAATTAAGTTAATAACAATGTACCGACCTATATAGTTTAAGTTTAAAAAATTTGGCTCTCAAAAGAAATGTCAATCGTTGTACTGTTGATATTTGGCTCTGTTGACTAAGGAGTTTGCCGACCACTGCCCCAGATGAAGTAATCCATGATCATCACTAATGTAAAAGGTGACAGAGTACTGAAATCATGTTGACATAAACAGCTTATGATGAAAAGAAACAAAATATAATTCTGCAAAATAATTCAATATATTTCTATTCTAAAATACATAATAATGTCAAATAGTAGGAAAAATTTTCATAAGTGTGGACAATTCACAAATAATGACCAGAATTCAAACACAAAAAGGTGCACAATAAATGAAAAGCCAAAAAATGGTCACCTTAATTGGGCGATGGGCACATGACGCAATGAACAGTTCAAATGCTATAGAAATGTTTACCTGAATCCTATGTATTCTTATGGGCCAATGTCACCCTGTTAAATTTAATTTTTAAATAAAATATAGTCACCTAAAGAAAATAAAAAGTGTGTTTGGGGGCTGGGAGGAAAACACAGTAGTAAGAATTTAGCGGTAAAGAAAATGAATAATAAAAAGTGATTTCTCTTTTTATCGCACTTCTACAAACTCTAAACATAAACATCTCTTAATGGGCAATTTCAGGCAAATGCAGAGTTTTTCTTTTTGAGGAAATTTTTTAACACTGACTTTATCAAGGATGTAGAAAGAAGAGCTATATATGTTTCAACCAATTAAATATGCAATATCAGAATAAGTTACATCTTTTATATGGCTGATTTTTATCACCTGTCCCATACATTCTACATCTTCTTACCCCGGTCCTCACATCTGTCCTCAAAAAGCAACAGCTCACGTGCGGCCTCAAATACTCTAGAACTCTATTTTTAGAGTGAAGAATATTGACCTCTAATTTGCAGGAGTTGCTTGGAAATGTGCAGAGCTGTGTCGGCTTTTTGCAGCCACACTATGAATTGTTGAGCTGTACCTCTCTGTAGTAACAAAATTAGAATGCAAATGGGGAGACTATGTGGAATCAATTTCATTCGTTCCACTTCTGCACCCCTGCCTCCTCTGCTGTGCCCCCAAAGGGTTGCAGGATATTTATGGACTGGTATTGGGCCCTTTGTTTTCCTCCCTTTTGCCAAATGCACAGAGGCAATCCTATCTTGTTCTGAAAATAGGAACTAATGAACCTCCCCTAATTGATCGCCAATAAACTGTCACCCACCATGACAGTTTCCCTTCACATGGCCTACTTCTGCGTTTGTTCTAATTCACGTATTTGAAGAGTATTTACTAAATATTTACAATGTACCAGGCTCCTCTGGTAATCACATTAATAAAGTACAATAGAACAGCTTAGAGATATTTCAGTTTAATCAACCATTTCCACCTAGAAAGATACAAAAATGTCCTGGACTTACTTTGTTCCACATTCCATAAACTATTCCCTCTATACTTACTCAGCATAAATTACATTAACAGGCTAACATAAATATAAGCTCTAAATGTTATAAAGAAAACAGAGTCCCTAACATTGCTTTATTAAAACTACAAAAAGCCTCTTAAAAATCATGATGAAAAATGACTACCTTTCTGCTAGTCAAAAAGAAACAAACAAACCTTTATGAACACATAATTTCCTCAGTCAACTAGTCATGGAAAGCATTATGTTTGAAAGGGGCAAAGTCATGCCTCACTATCAGAGCCTAAGATTTTCACTCCCCCTGCCCACTCAGCTGAGCAGTTGTGACAGTCATGGAATCCTGGACTTCTTTGTTGCTTATATTTAGTCAGTAAATAAACTAGGACTTAGTTGTTGCTTTATATTTAGTGTGTAGACTTGTTTTAAGTGCACTTTTTCCCCCTATTTACTGAGAGTTTCTTCCATGATAGCCCCTTAAAGCAGCCACCACAGTTGTTGGCTTTAGATGACTACCCGCCTCCAGGTCCCACCAACATGACCCCTCTTATATGTGACTGCCCAACATGTTTCCTCAACACTTCTTTAGTGATGACATCTTATACTCTAAAGCTTGACTACTTTCTGATTGTCAGACTTATCAAAGCTGAACTTCGTTGCTTAATGTCCAAAGCCTTCTATAGTCTCAGTTATCTAATGTGTGTCCCCTTCCTCTAAACAGTTATTCTGAGGCTCTCAGCTGAGTTTCTTGCTTCTCAACACATTCTAATTTTTATTCATTCCAAAGTCTGAATCATACCATTTCCTTTCTGAAGCCTAGGTCCATGCCTAAATAAAAAGACACAGAGACAAACAAACAAAAAAAGATTTTATATCCCAAGCCTACTGATTCTTCATGTCCTAAGACCTGCACTAACCATAGCAAATCCCACAGATCCCATGTTCCTTTAAACAGTTTGGAACTGGACGAAGTGCCCTAGGGTGTCACCATTTACCTGGTTTGTTGTGTCAAGTACATCGGGTCTGTCTTGTAGGCAGCTTCTAAACTCCTTGAGGGCAGGGAACTCTCTTCTGCCTCTCACAAGCCCAGGCCATGTGCCATAACCCAGAGCTCTTGCCAATGGACTTGTCATGGAAGCAAAGGGGTGTAATCTCCCGGGTCACAGTCTCTTTCTCCACTTCACTCTGACTCTGGTTCCAATTAAATCATCTATGTGTCACATTTGTTATTAGATGCAAGTATTAAGTTTTCTCTTTCAAAGGTAAAAGAGTTTAAAATTCTATTGAAATAGGTTAAAAGGTTAAAGAGGGAGACAGTCCTTTGAGGTCTACGCAGGCTTTGCTATCAAACTTTCCTCTTTTCTTTCTCACACAACACCGTTAACACCTTGTAGAAATGACTTACTCTCCACTATTTTCCTGGTGCTGATCCCTTTTTTGTGACTGCCTTGTAAATATAGAAGCTGTATGCATTTAATTCTTTGAAGTCCAAGCACATTCTTGCTTGAAACAAAAGCTCCAGAGGATGAAATAAGAGTATACAATTATTGCAAAACGGCTATAAACTAGCTGCCCACACTTCCCTGGAGAGACATGGTCAAGGAAGATGTGGCTGAGGGCTGAGACAGACTGTCAACTTGACTTTTAATTTTATAAACTACGATGGCTTGGACAAGAAAATATCTTCCAAGGGTCAATATCATTTCTGTAAATGGGAAAAAGACTGAGTGTGAATACTGCTTTGAACGAGACTTGAAGAATAAAATAAAAACCAAAAATCTATGAGCAAATACCAACAATACTTTCTCAATTTCTCTTTTTCTTTCTTTTAAAAGAGCCTTTCTTTCTTTCTTTTTTTTTGTAAGTGAGGAAACTGCAGTTAAAAATTATTTTATAGCCCTTAAAATGAAAACATTTGCCTATTAAGCTCTAACGACCTACAATATTCTATCTGTAAAGCATCATTTGGCCCCCTGTTGTTTCATTTAACTTTAGCTGAACTTTTTTTTATTGCTTCCTAATCTATCCTAATTTGCTTAAATCCCTTATTTGCCATTTCTCAAACTGTTTGTTTACCTCTCACTGGAAATGTGTAACAATAGATAAGTGCTTTAAAGACTAGAAGTAATGATCAATTGAGACACATAATTCTACTTCACAGTCTAAAGACATTCAAATTAGCAGACAGTCACTAAGAGCCCATTAGGTGACAAGGGCCACATTTTGGCTAGAAGATACCAAGATGAAAACAACCTTCAATGCCTTCCAGAAACTTGAATCTGAAGGAGGAAACAAAATAGAAACAACCACCACTACTCAGGGTGATATGCTAGTTAGTAGGAGTCAAGTATTCATGACATAAAAGAATATGGAACAATGAACTCTATGGGAGAAACAAGCACTAATGTAAGAGGTGTCTAACTCTACATTGTGCCATTAATAATTTCTTTCTGTTTTGGAAAAACGTTTTACAGGCAAGTGATCAAAGGCAAGAATCAGCTCTGAAAATCTTCCATTCAACCTGTGTAAATAACAGGAGATGATAAAGGTACCAAAGTGACACTGAATTGGGGACCATAGGCTGGAGCTATGCAGTGACTTAGCTAAACAGCCCTGACAAAGTCAGGCCACTGCTGAGGGCCTGGCTCTTGTATGCTCAGAAGCTGGATCTATGAGTTTAAAGGATCCTTTGGGTGTCCCCATTGTCTAAACATCTGCAATAATTTCTGCCAACTTCCAAGTACTTGCTACAAAGACTGAGAAGAAGACCTCGTAGGACTGGACAATAAATAATTCACCTTTAGGTCAAATCTGTTTCTTGTGCATTCCCACCCTGTCTTTTCACATTCCTTATCACATTATTATCCCTCTAGTCCCTTTATTTAATCTACACCAGGTACGGCAACAGTAAGTTTACAGCTGTTCATGTGAAAATTAATACAATAATTAATAAACAAAATACAAGAATAAACTATGAGGTTTGGCGTTCTCAACTGCAAACCTGCTCCTGCTGCTCTGTGTATTCCTGCTCACTACCTCCAGGGCTCTAAGCCCACAGTGCTAACCATGCCCCAGGGGATGCGCTCACACTGTTGCTAAGACACACATCACCTTCTGATTCACTCTTTTTCCTAATACTGTACTTTCTACTTACCTCGATGTCTTCCTCTTTCCTTTCTTCTAAGAGTAATCGGATACATCATTTTGTAGTCTTGTTCTAGCTTTTTTCTCAGTTATTCATTTTTTTTAATCACTTAAGTGGCTTTGTTTTGGCTGGGTGCTTTACGCTTCCAGAAGCAGAAGCATAAAGTTGAATCTGTAAACTACTTTCAAGTTGATTTAGGAAAACTCCAGTTTTCCAAGATGCTGCATCAAGGGAAAGAAGTTGGCCACACAGCCAGAATGCCCAAGAGGCCCCCTGTTGTCCCAAGTGAATGGTCAGAGCACTGGAGTGGTCTTTCAGGATAGGTGAAGAGGAGTCCATAAACACAGCTGCACCAAAGAGTGAGACTCCATCTTCAGAAACAAAAAGGTTACATCCAACTCGAACTATGTGCTCCCATTTTTCTTCCCGGGTTTTTAAAGAATAGCATTTCAGGCTGAGGAACAGTAATCATCTAGTGGCAGCTATGGACTTTTACCCTTCCTATAAACAGGCACCTATGGATAACTTCATAGGCAATAACAGGGGACACGGAGCTCCCGGGCTCCCAGATCCCAGGTTAATAAACTGTGTACCAGTGACCTCCCTAAGCTCTTCTGTGGGTGTTACCTATGGTTCCCTGTTCTCACATTAAAGCACAACTTTTTCATTTGCCAGTAAAACCAAGGGTTGAGTTGTCTAATTGGGACATTCACATCTTTTTATTTTTCAATAAAAATATTATTAAAGGCAATTTTAGAGAAAAATAATGAGTAAAGAACAAATAAGTTCTCAATTAAAATGTTCTAAAAATACGAATTCAATTAGAAATTGAATCCCAAAAGAGCTGGACTTGGTCAGTAGCACACTGGGTGTTCAGAGGTCACTGACTTATACCACCTCTTTTCCTGTGACTTTGTCCCTTACTCAGTATAGGTAGAAGCAAACAAATAAATAAGGGTGAATGTCAAATCACATGGCATGGTCGCATAAAGACAAATTAGCTAGTCATTAAGATGAAAATAAAACAAATCTCCTCTTAAAAGGAAAGACTGGAAAAAACGTCGACCTGGAAATGCTGAGGTCGCCGGTTCAAAACCCTGGGCTTGCCTGGTCAAGGCACATATGGGAGTTGAAGCTTCCTGCTCCTCCCCACCTTCTCTCTCTGTCTCTCTCTCCTCTCTCTCTGTCTCTCTCTCCTCTCTCTCTCCCTTTCTCTCTCTTCTTTAAAATGAATTAAAAAAAAAAAAATCTCTGTTGGCCTGACCTGTGGTAGCGCAGTGGATAAAGCGTCAACCTGGAAACACTGAGGTTGCCGGTTCAAAACCCTGGCTTGCCTGGTCAAGGCACATATGGGAGTTGATGCTTCCTGCTCCTCCCCCTACTCTCTATCTCTCTCTCTGTCTCTCTCTCCCCCCTTCTCTCCTCTCTAAAATGAATAAATAAATCTAAAAAAAAAATGTATAAAAAAAAAAAGTTACTAAAAAAAAAAAAAAAAAAAGAGACTTAAAAAAAAAAAAAAAGAAAGACTGATTGTATTTTCAACAATATAGAGTCCAAACGGAATTAACTGATTTCATCAAATGTTTTAGAATTATATGCTCACATATTGGCAAGAAATGTTACCCCTATAGTATAGAAGCACTAATGAACTTCTACAAACACTTAACTAAATCCTTTAGTAGAAAAGGGTTTAGCCCTAGCTGGGTGCCTCAGTAAATAAAGTTTCTACCCAAAGCACCAGAGGTCACTGGTTCAACTGCGGTCAGGGCAATCAATGAGTACATAACTGAATGGAACAGCTACCTGGACCAGCGAGTTGATGCCTCTCTCTCTCTCTCTCTCTCCCTATCTCTCTTTCTTTCAGATCAATAGAAAAATTAGAAAAAGAAAAAAAAGAAAGTAGTTTAAAAATATAGGATAAATAACTATGACTTACCTAAAGATCACTAGGAGAATATCCTATGTGTTTGTATTATGACTAATATTAGGCATAATTTTGAGAATTTGAGTTGTAGACAAATAATATTTAAAAGGTGGCATTAAAATGATAGTAGGTAAAGCAGCTTCATAGAGAGTACTATGTATGTATTTTAGAGAAAACTGGAAACATTTTTTGATTTGAAAACCAAACTTGGCACTGGTTTATTTGCTCAGTGCATTAGAGCATCAGCACAGAGTATGGACATCCCAGGTTTGATTCCTTGTCTAAACATATAAAAGAAATGACCATCTGCTTCTTTAACCCCCTTCTCTCCCTCTTCCCCTCCCACAGCCAGTGTATCGATTGATTCAAGCATTGGCCCCAGGTGGATCCCTGTCAGGGTGCATGCGGGAGTCTGTCTATTTCTTCTTTCATTTAAAAAAAAACAAGCCAAACTTATAAAGAAGGAAAAAAAATTCCATGTGGTTTTTAAATAACATGATTTTCAGGCATCCTTTTTAATTCCCCAAGTCAACCACAAATTGTGTCACTAAAATACCTAAGAGAAGTAGGAACACACTGAGAGTTAGTGATATTTTTGGCCTACCAACTTTTTTAATGTTCTTCTTTTCCTCTAATAAACTTGTAAATGTTCTCAATAAAATATATATATATTGTTAGATTTTACTGAAGGACAAAGATGCTTTAGGAAAGTTTGGTGAAATAAAAAAAGAATAGAATAGATTAAAACCAGATAGTATTATTTCAAATCGTCTTGAGATGGCTAAGAAACAAGTCAGAGTTCTCCCCTACTTGTACCCCACGCCCACCATTGAATTTGCAAGTCAGAATTTTCCTTACAAAACACAACCATACAAATGAACTTATAAGGAAACTTATTTTACTTTTCTCTGTATAGGATACTGATGGTGCTAAAGACCCCGAGAAAGGCCATGGGGCAGTTTAGAAATTGATCCTTTAAACATCATGGTTGTCTATAATCCTTGTCCCACAGATACCACTTTTGCCTTCTACGTTCATAATAATATTTGCCATTCACAAATATGTCAATAAAGCTTAGCTAGTTCTTAGGAAAAGTAATCAGAGTGAATGTCATTGCAGTTGTTAAAAAGCACAGCACATTTTGCCTGTAAATGACATTAACATGTCATATGGAGAAAAACACCTTAGTTCACATACTGTGTACCACAAAATCATTCATTTTCCTACAATTTATTTGGAACTGAAAGATATAACTCTTTCCTTTCTTTAGTTCATTCCAGTTAAAAGGAGGAGATAATGCTTAAAATATCAGAGCTCTTGGCACACATGAAATAAACTATCTAAGGCTATTTTACCTAATACAAATGAGAAGCAAAATTATCAACATGCTTTCCCTCCAAAGCATACCCTTTCTTAAATTTGACTTAACACAATCTAATGCTACTTACTATGTGAAGAGTTAAAGACATTCGTTTATCAAACATTCTTGGACTTGAAATGCAACAAGCACAAAGAAATCATGCCTGTTCTTCATTAGACAACATGAACTGAACTCGAAGGTTCATAGTGCACCACCAACTAATTACAAGTTTCATGACTTCCACCCCAGGTATCACAAGCTGAAATTCCAGGCCTCTGTGTCATTCCTGGAAACATCTGCAACAGAATCGCACATTCTTGATAAATGAGATAAGTGAAAGCATTTACTTCATTAGGTTTCTAAAGAATATTTATTAACTCACACAGCAAATAAACTGGAAAAGTTTTAGACCAAAACGCAAGAAGACTTCATTTTTGCTTTAGAAGTTGGTGCCTTTGACATTTGCTTACCCAGTGCAATTTTTACACGTGATTCTGTTCATATTCGACTCAAATATAAGCGCAGGCTAAAAATAATAAACTCCCATAAAATTAAGCCTTCCTGTGACTTTGATGTAATTGAAATGTGTGCATTCTTTACTATTCACTCTTTCCCCCTCTGTTCTTATATTCTACAGTGACTCCAAAAATACAGTATATAACTGTGCTTATCTATGTTTACAGTACATAAGCTAATGCAGAGAAGCATCTGATTCTATGTTTATCCAGATAATCTGTTTGGGTTTCTCTCCTGCCAAACCACGTCTGGTGTTTCCAGTGGGTCAATGACAGCATACACCTTCGTGTTATTATTTGTGTACGAAAGGCCAAACCAAATGTCTGGGTGGGTCTCCAAAGACATAAAATCTGTCATTTTTTTTCCCCATCCACAGGACCCAATTACATTTAAATAAACCCACTCCCAGAGAAAGATTGGCTCCAACAGAAAATACCACACCACCACAGACACTGAAATTAAATCACAGCCGTAAGTTTAGAAGCCACCAACATGTTGTTAAAAATAGCCCTCGGCACATCTTCCGGGGATACAAGCAGAGGCAAACACTGCGCATTTAGTGATGGGAAGAAAGTTCTCCCTTTCTTTCTATGCGGCGCATCCTTCATTACATGTGCCTCATCTGTGAACATTTTCTGTCTCAGACTCAATGTGTAAAAAAACACCAGCAGTGGCTCTGAGGACCCTTCTCCACACAGAGGCAGAAAAAAACTGTCAGGTGCTGCCCGGTTTGGAAATGGATGAATCCTTTTGGCGGGGACCTGACATATTGAGAAAGTCCTCCCCTGTGAGCTGGGGTGAGCTCATGGGTTCCTGGTCAATTGAAAGGTTACATTAAATGTAAATTACAGGACTGCTCCTTAGACGCATGCGCCTTTCCTCCAGGTGAACGGCGGGCCGCGTGGCGTGCTCATTCAGAGATGGCCTGGTGGTGGCTTCTTGGGTAGGGGAGGAAGCCAGGCAGCCAGGAATAATTACAACTGCCATCTCCGAAAGATGGAGAGGAAGGAAGGAAATATTTTTATATAAAACCATATTAAATTTCCTTTTTTTAAAGTGCCTCTATGCATTTCTCTTTCCAATTTATATGAGAAAAAAAGTACTAGCTTTAAAACTCCAGCAGATCTGGCAGTAAATAGCACCGTAACAATTGTTCTTTTATTAAATATTTATTGAAATAAATTCCTGGGCTTTCTCATTTTTCTTCTCTGGTTCCAATATTTATTTACAGCTGATTATTAACATCTGCCAGGCTAACGGTTCCGTCCACACAGAAGCCGAAGGGTACAAAAAGTCACACACACCCTTCTAATGTGACCTGTAGTTAGACAGAAAGCGGTTTCCCAGTCACCGCTTGGCTTCCTGTCTGTGACCTCTGAAAAGCATTGGAGGCCAGGGTTAATGGCCTTTCCAATCTCTGTGATAAGAATTCATTTTGTTCTATTACCAGCAGTTATCTGAGGAGTCTGCTGCATCACTTCAGCAGGGTTCAATCAATGAGAGGACCTAATGAAGTAACCAGCTGTAGCTCTATTTCCCCGGCCAGCTCTATCAGACAAATAAGAGCTATCACTCACATCTTAAGGCTGAGTCCAGACGCAGCGCGTTCACGTGCCGCACCCGTATGCATATAAACTGGAGGGATCACCACTGTTTCCCTGAAACCTCTCCTTTCAATAGAGCTTCCCTAACCCTGAAAACGGAACGGGGGTGGGGGAGTGGGGTGAGTTCTGAGATGTTGTTTGAAGAGGTCAATGACGCAAGAACGAAGTAGAGTAAATTTGCAGCACAACTAAAAGGTAAAATTACAGAACATCACAACTCAGACTCTAGGCTCTGCTATCCTCAAATATTTGACCATTAGGTTGGTGTTTTTCAACCTTCAAAAGGGGTAGCATACAATATTATTTTCATTTTATTCACTTTTATCAATATTACAAGTTTAATGGCAAGACTTGAAATTTGGCTAAGCCTTCAGAAACAAAATATAATTATGGTAGATTATCACTTTTTGGTCAAATATCAGTCAATGAAACACCATGAGTGAACTCTAGGTCATTCTATATTAGCAGATATCGCTAAAGTCACACAAAAACCTGTAAGCTACTGTAAAACTCTATTATTTATATTTTTTTCATTTTTAAATTATTGTCATTCGCCACTAATTCAAAAAAGCATTTGTTAATAAATGCTGTTCCCACACATTATAGATTGTAGGAGGAAAAAAAATCAAAACCTTGCACCTTTAATTAGTGGCTTCATAAATGTATTGGACTGTTATTAAGAGTCTTGTTCAAAAAGGAACCTTTCTGTGGAAAGGGGTACTGATGACGACTCTACAATTTTTAGACTATTTCTCAGGCAAATATTGAATGGCTCATAGGAAGCTATGAATAGAACATTCATATTTGCTGACATGTTGAAAGCTACAAGTACCTTAGTTTACTTTGTTAGGTTAATCAAGATGAATTCCATGTAATACAATTTGTATTCCTTTAACTTGGCTGCTCTCTTTGTCAATTTGAAAGGGGAAAAAAAGCACGGATATTTGCTGTTATGCTAGGAAGATGATATCTAAGGGAACTACACAAATTAAAAGTACTTGCTAGCTTTGGACTTGATGAGCATGTTCACATGGGCAAGAATATTTTGTTTCATTAGAAGAGGATTTTTACTCAAGCCGTATCACATGTTATGACAGAAAAGTACCAAAGACTCTGTCTAAATGTCTTTCCATTTCTATGGGTATGTAACACTGCTGTCTTTTTCAAATTGCAATCATGGAGATGTTCAAGAAACACGGTTCCTATAACTGTATCAGATTATCTTCTCATTTCAGACCTTTGGAGATGTAAATAGAAGATTAAAGTATAGCAGCTAAGAGGCTAAATGTAACAGAAAAAAAATTGTGGTGTTTAGGAAAATAGGTGAGCTGTGTGTGTGTGTGTGTGTGTGTGTGTCTATGATACCTAGAGTTGTAAATATCTAGGTATGTGGTGTGAAAAAGACTGAAATAACTCTGCTGCATATGCAAACAGATAAGAATATGCCTCGCAGGCATTTTGGGAACATCTGTCAATTTTTTATAGAACATACTGATTGTGGGCTATTGATTGCATTTAAACAAAGTTGTTGCAAAAAAAAAATCAGCTAACAATTCGTGTAGAAAGGGCCAATCAATATTTAAATGACTCCCTTTATTGATTTAAAATTAACTTTCAATTAAGAGATCCATAGGACTCTTTACTGCGACACTTATCCATTCAAGAGAAAATAAAGGTACATTTATTGATACACTTAAACAGCAGTGGCTGGTTTTCTATCGATTCAGTCATTTGCGCTCGGATTCGTTAGCGTCATCAGCCCTTAACTCGCTTACTAGGTCTTTGCAGAGTCCAACCCTGCGAGATGTAGGAATGCACAACACAACACAGAGAAAGGATAGACATTTAAACAAGAATTAAAAGATATAGAAAAAGGTAAGTCAACCTTACACTTCTTTTTGTTCTTTTTTTTTTTTTTCCTCTTTTGAGTATTCTGGAAGGAAGGCTGTTGAGATTATTGGAGTGATTATTAGTAAAAAGAGCCTTTTAAGGGGCTGTTTTTCAAAGCAAGTGGTTTGGTGAGGGCACATTTTGTGTTGTGGAAATTGTCTAAACAAAATGTTTGAACAATTGACTAGTAAAAGCTTCATTGGCTTCTATTGACTAAGGAGATGACTAACTTGCATATACCGGTTATATTTTAATCAATGGCAGCTAAAAACACAATTTATAGAATTTAGACAAGACAGTAACTGTATCTCCTATAGGAAGTACTGTTTATGTGTGTTTAAGGCCATATTTATCCCACAGTGCTGCAAGGAAATCACACGATTTCCTATGCTTTGTTATTTTGACAATGTGCCAGTTATGACATTTTAGAATTTATTTTGATCAAAGTTTTCATAAAAATAAAGCTGGTTTAGAAAATTAAATTGTAATATAAAATGAGTAAATAAATTAAAAATGCATAGATAAGAAAATTTACCCGTGTATTTTAAATCCGTAACTCTCCACCTATTTTTGTATCTTTATTGCCACTGAAGGGGAATTCTGGATGCAGAACAGGGCATTGGCTGTCAACCCTTCACTACAATTGCTAATATTTTATCAGGAAAACAAAACTGATCTCCACAGGGAATGGCAATGAATAGGACTGAGGCTCCAACTACCTTGACTGCAAAATATGTCGCAGTGTTACTCTTGTTCAGGAATTCAAAATAATAGGTGTTCTCTCGGTTTAAAGGTGAGAATGCCTCTGGACAACACTACATGTCCTCCAGCCCACTGATCTCTTTCTCATATTCATCACTGTGCAGAGAGAGCTTCCTATACCAGAAAGAAGCTATCCCAAACAGACACCCCCAGTCCGTTTACTAACAAACTCTTCCTGGGGAGAGAGACGAAACAGTTTAATCTAATTCTACAGCACAGAACCTATTTTTAATTACCTTTACATGTACGATTAATCTTCACTGTCTCATAATATCCACTATGGATGCAATAGTGTTTTCGATAGTTTCAAAGATTAGCCTTTAGTTTTTTTTCTGTGGGTACCAAATCTATGGTGGTTATACTACACCAGTGATATCTTTAGATTTGCTCTGAACCTGTAAGAAACATTGGGAACGAGTGGAAGGGAAACATCAGAGTTTCAAAAGCTCAAGTAACTACAAGAAACCCCCCCTCCCATAGTTGAATCACAAAATATTGGTGTAACTTAATCTGTAATATATTATGGCAATTACTCCTACTAAAAAGTGCAAGATGTCATTATTCCAACTAGAAGTCAGATGATGATGCTAATTAAGTGATAGCAGGTGGCCTAGGATGCCTGTCAAGGTCCTCCTCTCTGATCTGCAAGAGAGAGATGTGTGTCTCACTGTCTAAACAGCCAGGAGTGGTAACAATTGGCTTAAGCACTATTCAGTCCCAAGGTGCCCTGAATAGGGGATTCACTTTGATTTAACACTTCCTTATCACATCAAAGAGGTGGAAAAAGGCATTTTTATGGATTGGGGGTTGGGGGGAGAAGGTCTGGCTTTTACTCCAGTATGTAAACTCTCTTTAAGAACTCTGGTGGTATTTGGAAATGGCCATAGAAAAAGCTATTTTAAGGTTCAAGGCATGATTCCATGTAACAAAAATAGTGAAAAGTTGAGTTCTTTCACACTCCTGAAAGACATAAATTGCAAACTATACTATTAGAAAGTCCAGAACTAACTAAATACCTGATCTGTCCTATCAAATAAATTATCAACACCTTAGCCACCTTTACAGCTCCTAAAATACTGTTTGTTAAAAGTTATTTTTTCTTTTATCATTAATCCCATTTTATCTATAACCTAAACTAATTTACTATACTATTCTCACAGCAGGCTTTGGGGAATGCTGACTACATCACTGATCAGACCTCACAGAATGTTCTATGTGCATCTATTTTGTATTCCCCGGATTCTCTCGTTGTAATCTTAATGACATACATCATCTAATGGTTTGAGTTAGGAATCTTGCCTTTTTGGATGGTCAGGCTGCATGTTATTTGAGGGGATTTTGTCATTTAACAGTAACAGAACAGAAAAGCACGTCTGTCTGAAGAGGATGAGCTGTGCTAAGTGAGTCAGGAGAAAGCACAGCGACACATGCCTAAAAGGCAAACCAAGTGAGTGGTCTCCCTAAATGATGGAAAATGAGTGTTATCTAATTTCTGAAATTCCCTTATCCAGCTTGATCTGACTGCACTGCTTGTCTCAGGAGCATTAGTGTGTGTGTGTGTGTGTGTGTGTGTGTGTGTGTGTGTGTGTGTTTAGAATAGATCAAAGGCATGGTTGATATGGCGATTCCAGATAAATTTGTTACATTTTCAGATATCTTACAATATATGAAATCTCACAGCATGGTTAGTTTATTTAAACCTTTTCTTACCCCCTAAAGGCTGACCTACACCATCATTTCAGAAAGGCTTCATATCACTTTACCCAAATCATGGCTAAGACAGACACAAGTAATTACAGGAATTAGTGCTACAGGGTGTAAAATTGTTCCCTTGTAGCAGAGGTACATGCATTTCATTCTGAAATTCCCTGCTGAGAAATGATATGTGCAAAGTATCTGAGGACACTGTAATCCTCTGATGTTAAAAAAAAAAGAGTAATCTTTGACTAGAGAAAAAGAAAACAAACATTGTAAGCATTCATAGCAAGGACAAATGCCAAGTATTCTCTGTGGAACCCAAATGATAATTCTTGTTCCATAGAGAAAAAGCCAGAAACTTATGAAAATCATTTTCTTCTACCTTAATGGAAGTCAATGTAATAGACTGACAGCTCATATCAAAAATACAGCATGGCTCTCCATCTTCAATGAATCCTAAACTGGGTCCTCGTCCCTGATCTGATTTCCTTTGGACATATTTTCCTCTTCCTCTTAAAATATCCTGTCTTCAAGGGTATAATAGAAGTGAGTGTCCTTTAATGAAGTCAGTACTATGGAGCACAGACGTGGTCAAGTGCCACCTACCATTTGATTACCTGGGCCAAATGGAATAAGGTAAGTTGCGCCACATTGGAGGTCACGTGAGAGATTGTTTTAACTTCTTGCTCAACCACAGAAAATCAGGCAGGGTTAGGCTAGCATGCCACTGATTAAGTGCAGCCTCAGTAGAACAGAACTCCTTAATCTTCTCTTTTTAATATTGAAGAGGTAAAACCCTTTCACCTGCAAGTGGAGACTGCCTTTTCATCAAAGCTCAGGAGATTCCAGCAACAAAATCAATGTATGCATGTTCAGAGCAGTTTGCAGGGTTTTGTAAGACAAATCTCTCAAATGGGGGCTAGTTTAATGCTATTGAGCCAGGCTTCGATCTGACCGTGTGAGTGAACAACACACAGTTCACTTTCCAGGGCTCATGCGACAGGGAAGGGGTGGGGGAACCCGTTTCCACAAATGCAGCTGTGGAATTTCTCTGTGACCTATCACCCCACCTAATCCGACTTTAAACCCTGCAGTGGACTGGTTAAATAAATAAATATTTAAATGTAACCACAAATCAACAAACATAATTAACTAATTTCTCTGTTCCATGTTAATAAACTACACTTGTAGAAGTTTCCCAGTCTCTGGCTTGGGCAGGACCCGGGCTCACTGGGAAAACTCAGGCTTCCTTTTTAAAGGCCTGTGTTTGAAAAGCCAATGAAAATGCTAATTTATTTTTCTTTTCTTCAGGTTATGGATTTGTCTTTTGAGTCAAGAAGGGTAATTTGTTTTCAATGGAAGTGTTTTCTTTTCTGGTGTTTATGTTCCCCGCTCAAGCTTTGATTCCTTAAAAGTTTAGGCCTCCTGTCTTTCAAGATATTCAACAGATTTTTAGGTATTCAAGTTCCTCTCTTCTTCAGGATCCTAAAGTTACTGAATATTCATTGTGATGTACAGTTTTAAAGTTATACATTAAAGTGATTCATACTTTCAAACTAAACTTGAGGCCTTGTGTTGCAATGAATGAACAAAAACTTGATGGCTTGACCCACGTTGTTTCTATTAGTTTCATAACCTTGCAAATTACCTGATGATAAATCAATCATGACTTCACTCAACTACAGCCTTCCTTTCCTAAAATAATATTTTATCATGGCATAAATAAGGCATTTGAATATTTTCTGATGTTTTGGAAACATTAAAGGAAAGCTATCTCCAATTCCTTGTTTCATTTTGAGATGAGCTTTTATTTCTTTTATTTTATTTTTTCAGACATTAAAATAAAACAACCACCACGGGCTTAAAGCAAAAATTCTAAATCTGAATTATGATCCAATGTTAACAGCAGAGGAATTTCTAAATCTGGTGTAAATCATGATGTGTAGTTATCCTGTGAATATAAAATGCACTGTGTTATTTCTTCATAGAAATGACACACTACCTTTTTGTTGGTATGCTGTCAAAATGAGTTTTGAAAAGAAAATGAAACATTATGGGGCCAAGATCTTTCTAATGATTTGGGGTATCTGTTTATAGCTTCTGAAATTGTAGCATATATTAAATGAGATATTTCCCAAATTAAAAATGATAAGAATGAGTGTGAGTCATTACTGCTCCTTTATACTTCAGAAGTAATCACCCTGGGACAGACACAGACACTGGACATTCTGATAATATGAAGAGATCTGTCATTCTCCACGACTCTTAGGAAGTCACCTCTGGACCTGATTCATACTTTGCCATAATAAAGCCTCTTTAGAGCCCAATCAGGAATAATTAGTACAAATAACTATGTATTACTACCTTAATTGTGCAGTTGCATTTTACAAGGATCAATATTGAAGTCCTGACTTTTACTTTTTAAAAACTTTTAAGAGTAATTTTTAAACATGAAATAAACTTCTGAATACACCACCTGACCCTCCTCAATCCATGTCACTGTGCACACCTACACTCACACCCACACCCATGCACACCAAACGTGCACACACATGCACACCCATGCATGCACAACTGTATGCGTATGCATGCACTCATGCACATACGAATGCACACACGCAAACACACACCTGTACAACCATGCACACATACACCCAAGCACGCACACACACTCTTGCAAGTGCACACACTTGCAAACACACATATTGATTCACATTCTCCTGAAAGAAAAGTTTGAATTCTTGTTTCAGTACCTGACAGAGGAATCCCTTGTTCATAGATATTTTAAAGTAAATTTGTGCCTTTACAGTTAAATGAGTACTGCTTACTGGTCAACAGCACCAGTGTGCTGACAGGAATTCGTGAAAAACATGCTATCACAGAAAATATCACACTTTTCAGACCCAGAGCTCTTAAAAGGAAACAAAAGCCTTTTTGGTCTGGACCTGTGGCCTAGGACCTTAAATCTAAAGAAGTACCAGTAGATATAAAGAACTTCACATTATTTTCTCTTACCTAATGAAGGTATTTGCATTCCAATGTAAAGGCTGGGTACATTTGGGGGAATGTTGTCCTGTTCTTGTGTTTCTTCTGAAAAACATTACTGACTCTCACAAAACAAATACTTATTTGCAGTGGCTCTCTCTGTGGTATATTCTGTAGCCTAAAGCTAATCATGTTGAATCCAACACACTGCAGAAGCCTCGTGGTTGTACCTACTGGCTTTCATTCCAAAGTTCGGGAAGTCACATCTTCTAACCCCAATTTTGTACCATAGCATAGAGAGAGCCCCTAGTCAAACCATATTTCTTTTATGGCAGAACTTCAAATGTCATCTTGAGTTTCACAAAACCCTCTTTCTTTTCAGCAGTAATTAGCCAAGGCAGCGTTTGTATGGCAATTAAAAACCACTCACTTGTCGAAGCTTGTAGGCATTATGTAATTTTTTTTTAATGCTACAAGTACATGTGTGCGTGCATCCTTGCCTCCAGCTTAAATACAGGGAGCGTTGTAGTTGGTTGCACAGGAATTGTCTCAAGAACATTAAAGCAAGCCAAACACGATTGTATTCCAACTAAAATTGCTCTCTTTATACCGTGTATTGAAACTTGATAACTGTTGGTTATAAAATTCCTTTGATTTTCTGTAAGGTAATAAAATACTTTGGCAATTACTATTGACAGTTCTGGATAATCTTGAAGGCTGCCTCGCCTGAAGATGAGTGTTACAAATCACTCCACCGAAAGAGGGAAGCTCAGCAGCAGGCAGCAGACAGGTTTCAATTTCACAATGCTGATTATCTCATTCGCGATTCTATGCATGCCTAAATCTGAGAATCCCTCAAGCAGCTATATGGACTTCTACTTTTAAAATGCCTATTACGCTTTCATACTTTTTCCTGCTTCCTGAAGAGTGCCATTTCGCCAAGCTTAAATAGCAGAAAATTGCCCTGCTTTTCCTCTGCCCAGCTCCTCAATCTCTATTAACCTGCACAAGAACAAAGGACGATGATGGTCCAGCTGGAGGTGGAGAAATAGGTTTGAAGTCGCTTTTCATTTACTGCCACGCATATTTTTGATCCCTAAATTCATTTTCGACTCTATCCTCCTTTGAATGCCTTGGCAAATGATAAGGAAAGAAAAAAAAAGTGATGTGGTCCCCCCTCCCCTAAAATATATAAATGTAGTGGTCCCTGTTTCAATCAACGTGAGTCATGCACACGCACACGCATGCTCCCACACCACATGCATTTTATTATTTAGAGCTAGCCCCCAAAATGAAAGCCCATAGTTATTGGGAGGTGTCTTAGTTTCAATAAGAGTGATCCAAACGGAGGGGCTGGCCTAGACGGAATGCTTTCTGTGTCGGGGAGGAGGAAACAATAGGCCAGGAGCAGAGGAGAAACTCGATTGGAGCACCTGGTTGTAATGCTCGCGAAGGCCGATATTAGCTGTCATAAACCGAATGATGCATTTCTCTCTGGGCGACCTAGAGCCCCGCCAACGTGGAGGTAACGTGGAGGACAAAGACTTCCTTTAAAACAATAAGGTTAAGCGGTCCTTTAAAATCAAACAGTATTCATCAAATGCAGGAATCTTAACAACCTTTAAGAGATCTGTTCATTCTTCTAATTTTCTATATGTCTGACTGTTATTTTTTTTTTAAGGCACGCTCTCTTTGTGGGATTTTGGACAACAAACCCCACCTTGCCTCCTCCATTCTTTCAAGTCAGTGCTCCAAAGCACATGTACAGGGAGAGAAAGGAGACATCTCTCGATTTTTATTTTGGTCCAGAAAAGTTAGAAGGCTCCATCCTTGTCTTTTCTCTGTAGTCAATGAAGTTAGAAATCCATGCACCCGACCCCAACTGCAGCGCAGAGGTAATTTTGGTCATCGGAAACTGTTTTAAAATAGGGTCTGCTTTGCATTTAAAAAGATAAAAGAATGTTTTCTAAAATGACAATTGCTGGTTGGCCATCGATTCGGGGCTTTAATCTCATAGCCTGCTCGAATTTCCCATTATATCTCACCCAGGCTTAGAAGGCTCGAGAGGCCGACTGTGGCCTTCGACAGAAGTGGAGGGGGTCACAGCATTAAGGAACACAGCTGTTGCTTGCAGACAGCAAATGTTAGAATAACTCACTGCTTGTTTTTTCCTTGCTGCTAATAAAAACTTAAAGTGTTTTGCATGCTTTCTATAAACAGTGCACTTAAGTTTTATATTCTAGTACATCTTATTAAGCGTGAAGACTGCTGATCCCTAAATTATTCATAATGTGGCCCAGACTGATTAAGATTGGCTTGTTAAGGAGCACAAGAAGCAATTAAACTGACAAGGCAGTACGGCCTTGATGTATACATTTATTATCACAAGAATACCCAAAGTGAATGCCCTTATTAAGCAATGAATTTCACCTCACTGGCCTTCCACCATGGCTGCTCTGGGCAGGGAGCACGAGGAACAACATGTCAAAAGCTAACTCTGAGGAAATGCCTATCTTCAAGTGAAACCGATTTTGTAATGAACCTTTCAGTTCACTCCTGAGGTAATAAATCCTGACTGGTGCATTAATTACTTGATAACATCCCATCAAAATGCAAATGCAGCACTTGACCCATAGGAATGGCTCAGTAGCTGGTAACTCTTCAGGGTGGACATAAATTGTCTGTTTTCTCTTATCAAACAGGGCGTTTATTTCCATCTTGCTAGGGTGAGTGGCACTCCTGACACCCTCAGCCCCTCGGTGGCCTGACACCATCATTTGCAGAGGACTGTCAGGATGTGCCAACATCCTAATTGTGCAACTCCTTCCCTTTGTACCTTTCAGAAGACACTGCCCCTTTCTCTCTCTCCCCTCCCCCCAAAACACACACACACACACACACACACACACACACACACACATACACACTGTCTGAAGGAATCCAACATGCCAAGGACAGATTGCAACTGTGTTAGAAAGAGTAACCCCCACCTCTGTAATACCTTCCTCTTTCTTTTTTACTGTTTTCAAGCAATGCAGCAAAATGGGACTTTCCTTTCTGGCGTGACCAAAGGAAAGGTAGGCGAACACTGCAGGTATGCATGCGGGTTGTATAATTAGGCCATCCACAGAAAAAGATGCTTCCTGCACCTGCATCCACACCATGACCATGAAGCATTTCTAGGTGGCATTTTAATATTTTCACAAAATAATCAATACTTCATTAAAGAAATAGAACTGGGACACTCGAGGCCTAAGAGAGATAGCAGGATAACGTGGAGAGTCAGAACGTGGCTTAATAAAGGCTTGAGGACGTGAGAGAGAGGACCCCTGTTCCTGAGCATTCTCTGAGCCCAATGCTATGGATTTATTTAGTTATGGAAACTGTTTCCACAATGAATGATAATGAGGAGGATTTCTGTTTTCTATCGGCTCCTTCGAAATCCTGATCTCCATACATAGGTCCGACTCTCCTACCTGGGTCAACCTGCCTTCCAGTGTGTTTGTCTCAAAGGCTTAGGGAAAATCCTTTATTCAGGTTACCAGACAACCCTGCAGGTGAGAAAATATAATGTTTGGCTGACTCCATTTCTGAAGGCACACCCTGGCCTGATGCCTTCAAAATGGACTGCAAAGCATGTGCTGATAATTCTCCGCTACATTCTCTAAAGGCGAGGTCAGAACAAAATTAATTGATGCTGAAAATAATGATGGGAGGAGAGGCACCAGTGAGACCTGGGGTGACTGGCATGTGATAATGTTAGCAAGAATCTCAGCATGTGACTGGACAGTGTGATGAAAAATATACCCCATGCGAGGGAAAAACAAGTTACAAAACTTAATTAGTTTTTGACACTTCTTCATAAGTTATCTTTTCATTTGGAACATTGCCTTGGGACATCAATACATGAGAAGAAATGAAACATTCTTATTGTAAATATGAAAGAAAGATGACTTTATATGGTGCCTCCCCTCTTTGCAAGTCCTTTTGGATAAACAAAATTTCCTCTGCAGGCGACAGGGTGGAGGGTGAGTGGATGACATGAACATGTCTTCCCTGAGCTTGACACCTGTCTAAGTCAATGTATGATTCTGTTACAATGGGTTATGCAATTCTGATTTGCAAAAAAAATAATAATGCAGCACCCAAATAAACGTGGTTAAAAATGAGGCTCTTAGATGGGATGTAGTCAAATCATATCCCCTTTTGCAATAATGCTTCCTGTACAGCGAATGCATTTTTAATTCCTTCCCACCAAGGTTTATACCTAGAAGTAATTCACACTGATTACTAAATAACCCTTGTGAGTTGCTTTGTCTTTTGAATTTTAAAAAATACACTTGCCGTGAGCAATGAATTTCATAAACCAGCAGCTCTCATGCTTGATGAATCATTCTTATTTTATGCAGTGCTGTGTGATAGAGAACTAAGATAAAATATTCTATCCACAAGCTATTCGGTACAATTTATCATCAGCGGCTCACTAGTCCAGTGATAATACCTGGCTTGCAGATTGTAATGATCAGATTCTGTTTTTATTTCAAACAGGAGCAATTCTGAATACCAGAGTTTTTAATTTACATACATTAGTGAGGTTCAAATGTGGCAATAGCTACAAGCAAATTCACTTGCAAACTGAATGCTCGCCTTGCATAATGGGTTCCCTTTAGCAATTACTCACCAGTGAAGTACCCAGATAAAAACGAAAACAAAGAGAAAAAAGGAAACTCATGATACATACACCATCGTGTGGACGAGGATAATTGCTGAACCACAGTGAAGGTCACGTTTATATCTGTTTTAGTAATGATTCGTGTACCCTTCCTTTATATTGAATTCCTAATGCAATCTTCTTTCTATTCTGTGGTGCTAGATTCTCTTTCATCTGTAAATTTTTAAAGTTCCAATACCACTTTTCTATTATACAAAAGTGGCAACACTATTGTTAATAGAAATTAATAGTGATAGCTTTTTAAATGGCTAAAATATGGAAACATCTGCTAAGTATAGTAATCACATGCGCGCGCACACACACACACACACACACACAACCAAATCTTCACAAATATATCAGGTCAAACATTTAGCAAAACCGACAGGCTTATAATAAAATACCTCTTATAGTTACATCATTTTCACACTGACCACAGTATTGAGCTTGAATTCCCAGCAGCATCATTACCAGACACTATCTGCCACCTCTCTAAATCTGAAAAGCTTCCTACATTTAGTGAAGATTAGGTAATGCTACATCCAATCTATAGGAGCCATCAATTCCACACCTTGTTCCGCAGGATGAGGTGATTAGAGTAAGCAAAAAGACTGACTAAATACAGCTGGAAACTAGATGTTTCTTAAAACTAATCCACAGTTTTGAGAAAATACACTATGCACAGACAAAACACACAGTAAGGTTACGACCTAACAGAGTGGCTCACCTGTGTTACATCCCATAATCTTACTGAGAAGCCCACTCTGAGGCCCACGTGCAGAAGGGGAGTTTTGTGTTTATTCTGCAGTCCCTGACCCCGCATTGTTTATGTCCCACTCTTAGGGTTATACAAATGCACTCACATTTTATGTGTAACAGCGGTTTTCTAAAAGTGCATAATTATCAGAGAGGTCAATAATATTCTAGAGGAGCCATAACACTGAGTGTGGGGGAAAAAAAGTCATTTCAAATTAATGCGCTAGGCCCACCAGAATGAATTTCCAATTCCTAGACTTGAGCAAACTGGGTACAAGCCAGGTTCAGAAGAGGCAGGTGGAGTGAATATGCGCCGATAATCATGGCCTGGCTGAGGTCGTGGCGTCCACCGAGAAATCAGAGAGACTGTGGTCACAGTGGTTTGCTTGCTGCTCCATGGAACAGCCTTGGTTGCAGCCACTTGAGATTAGCAAAGACTCAGTCTTTTTTACCCAATGTTATCAAGACATAGTCACACATCACCTATACCTGGGAGGTAATAGGAGCCTTTGTCAGAAACCATTCAATGAACCAGTGCAGGGAGTCATACAAAAAAGACTGGTGGGAAGAAACATCAGCCAACGGGGTGGGAAAGGCTCTATTTATATTGCTTTACAGTGTGGTGGGACAGTTTGCCTAGTTATGGAAACATTAGCAGTAGGAGTGGCAATAACTCTTCCTTGAAAAGTTGCAAATAAGAAATTGGATACTGAGTTTTCAGACCTACCCAGGGCTCTGGTCTTGAACTCTCCTGGGTGCTGTGGTTAGACAATTACAGTTGGTCCCACCTCTTCCAGGCAGCTCTCAACCACTGTACTACGTGTGTTTGTCTAACCACACTGCTGCTGCTGCTCATCCCCACCACCCAGAGCCCAGCGGAAAGTCGGGGATCATGGGAATTAAGCATACAAGACTCATCCCGGCATAAGTTTGAAAGCCCCAAGGAGAGATTGTGGTACCTTCCAGACAATAGGCCTATAATAAAGAATCAAATATACAGATTTTTATTGTTGCACTAGAGAGTTTTCTAGAAAATAAACGTCCCAGAAGTCATACGACAACAAAAAGAAAAACCCAATTCACAGTGTGTTTTTATATATAGAGATCCACTATTCACTATTGTAAAATGATGTAATTTCTATAAATAAATTATATATGTAATACTCAGCTATGTCTTACCTAACCTAATGTGACATAATTTCTATAAAAAAAAAACTCTGTATTTTTCAAAATCATTTTCATAATTTCCTAAGATAAGCTTTCTACTCAAGTCAGTTGAGGTGCCTACCTACCCTATGTTACTTTTATAATTCAGGCTCTCCAACTGGGATCACTCCACAACCATTCCCAAATATCCTCCACATAAATTCAGATTTATCTCCTGCTTCAAGCCCCAATGGAAAACCCTCAGGACCTTTCCCATTCCACAGCCCAATCCTTGGAGTTCTTCTTTTTCTAAAGATTTCATTACTTGGATGAAACTTTTGGTTTTATCAGTTTTTCCCATGGTACCTATAATAGCCCTTGGTCTATAGTCCATAAAAATTGAACAACAGCCTTTTAAACTGACAAAAGAATCCAAGGTTGAACAGCCTGGGTTGGGGAGGGGGCGGTTCTCAGAAGGAAGGCAGTGACCAGTACTTATCTAGATACTTGAATTACTTTTGTTATGAAGACGAACAAGGCCTAAAATGAAAGGTTCTTTTCTGTGGTAGCTACTCTACTTTTTTTCCTACCCTGACAAATGAAAGAATTAGCTAGTTTTCCAAACTCAGACTTTCACTGATATTTATTTATTCTGCTCTTTTGCTATTGGGTGTAATTACAACAAATGATGAACTTAACAGCTGGTCTGCCTCTTGTCTCCCATTTGCCCTCAGACTTGAGGAGACTGCTAATATGATTGCTAGAGGAGGAGGAAGTGACTTTGACTTTGAACTCAAGTCTCTTTTAGCAGGCTGACAGCTGGGCCAAAGACAACAGGATCCTGAACACATCTATTGAGATGGGCTTCAACTGGGAGCAGGTTTGAGTTGTCCACTCAGAAGGCAGAGTGACAGACCAGTGGCTTTCTAAATCTTTCCATTTTAGTAAGATTTGAAGATATGTGATAGGATTTCTTTGTTTTGCTAGTTTCACAATCCCCTAAAATACATTTATAAACTGTTACCTTTAATTAGAACTGCAAATCTACATTGAATTCTAAGTGGGTAGGTTTTATATGGAGGTTACATTGGAAATTTGGTTCCAAAAAAATGATGACTGGTAAGACTAACTGTAAGACCAGTAGTCGTGGCCATCGAGGCCATGCACATGCAGGTTCTCACTGAATTTGAACAGATGGTAAAGAAACAGTAGAGCCAAAGAGTGGTGGGCCATTCCTTTATTCAAGTCTCACACCGGCTGATGAGCAACACACAGCGAAAACACTTCCCTTTCACTCAGGGCTCCCAAAGCCACTGACATATTCTCCGGTTCCACAACCAGGAGAATCTTCTCCAGTTTCTCCAAGAATGAAAGGCCCCACCAGTCTCAGTGGAGTTCGCAAAAGCCCCTCACCTCTGGTTCCCCATCTGCATAGCTTCTCCTCTCTGCCAACATGGCTTCTTCTTCAGCATTTTGTATTCTTTCTGCAAAACATGGCTTTTTTCTACCTCTTCTCCTTTTCTCCTTTCAAAACTTTCTGGCACAAAACCTCTCCTCCAGCAAACATTAGCAAGATGATGGCTCTTCCCAAGCAGGAAGGTAATTTGCAATTTCACAGACCACATATACCTGGTGCTGCCCAGCTCCCAATGCAAACTATAAGCAAGTAAACATAAAAATTGTATTTTAGAAACTTATTTAACCAACACAAACAAAAGGGAAAACACTCGTAGTCTCCTGTGTAAATCATTTTTCCAGTGTGGTTGTATTGTCTGGGGTATGCACAGGATTTTATTGTCTCGATCTCACTGCTGTCTGTGTGTTGCAGGGGCCAAACTTCATAATTTAACAACAGGATAATGCAGCAGGAGACATCTGTGGCCCTAAATGAAAAAGAACCCTTCAAAGTCCATTTTCCTGGAATCTGAGTGTGAACACCTCATTTTATATGCTAAAGGCATGTGAACATCTTCTGAGAACAGGAGCTGACCGGACACCACTGACAGCAACAACAACAACTTGTACACTTTTAGCTGAAAGTTCAAAATATAAGTAGTTATCTTTTGTTGTTGAAGAACATTCTAACCTTCCAGCTGCAGAGATGCAAAAACGTTTCCAACTCAAAAGTTCTTTTAATATTAATAAATAAAGTGCTTAAATTGGGGTCTTTCCATGCCAACTTCAGTTCCACGTAAATATTTATAGCTGAGTCTTAAACCTCTGAAATGCTGTACTTTTAATAGAAGTGACAGACATCACTATAATAGAGAAAAGGAATTCTTTTAAAATAAAAACATAAATACTTTAAATTCAGGTTGTGTTTGTGACTCAATAAAAGGCGCTAGCGGCCATCAGGTCAGGTGTCTTCATTGAAGAGGATCTATTTTAAGTGGAGTGCATTCATTACTTCAACAGTGATTTTTAAGAGCTTTCCTGATCAAAATAGTCTTTATTAATTTATTTGTTTGTTTGTTTGTTTTTAAGTAAGAGAAGGGGAGATAGTGAGGCAGACTCCCGCATATGTCCTGATGGGGATCCAATCAGCAACCCCATCTTGGGCCAATGACTGAGTACTGAGCTATTTTTAGTACCTGAGGCTGCTGCATTCCGACCATCCAAGCTATCCTCAGGACCCAGGGCTGATTATTGAACCAATCAAGCCATGGCTATGGGAGGGGAAGAGAGGGAGAATGAGGAGAGGGAAGGGAAGTGAAGCACATGGTCACCTCTCCTGTGTGTCCTGACTGGAGATCAAACCTGGGACATCCACACACCAGGCTGACACTCTATACACTGAGCCACCTGGCCAGGGCCTCAATACAGCCTTATATACTGATAAGTATCACCAGTATTTTTTCCTGTCCATTGTTTTTATTTTTTGAATGTGCTATGGATTCTTCAAAAGTGAAGATATTACTATTACACTCAAGGTTATTGTTTGCAAGAAAGGACAAAAAGAAAAGACAGGAAGAAAAAATAAAAGAGAAAGGAATGAAAAATGAAATAACAGTTCGACCACTTTGTAATCGTCTTTTCTTTTTAAATGAGTCCCCCAACAATGGCAAATGCAATAAATTAAACTGCCCTTGAGAGCTCTGATCCTAGAGAAGTTGGGCAAATGGAAGTCATTGTTTCATAGCCACCATGCTGCCAACAGCTCATCTGCTATAATCACAGAAGACCGAGAGCAAAACTGTATGTTTCTTCAAATGAGTCTGTTTTATAAAAAGACACACTGACAGTGAAGATCTCACTCTGTTCACAATTTGAAATCAAGTAGATTTTTAATATCAAAATATGCCATTTTGCTTTTCAAGGCTCTTCTTGCAAGTGAGAAAACTCTCTTTAAAAGTTTATGCGGTAAATTACCAAATACACACCCATGCACACACTGGATGATTGAGAAGAGTTTGAAGTTTATATATCTGAAAAAACCTACATGCCCACCACCTTTTTTTAAGGCACTCATGGGGGGCAATGATAATTCCTCTTAGTCTAGGCTTCACGTGAGACAGAAGCAGTGGGACAGTGCCCATTGTCACTGTGCAGTTACAACACCCCGCAAGTCTGGACAAGTTACCAGGTTGGATGCTGACTTCCTGAGCAGACAAATGATGTCTCCTCCTCTGTGCCGGTCTCAGGAATGGTAGGGTCAGTGTTAATTGAGGCCCTGAAGCAACGGGCTTCCACAGAGGTCAGGGACTGCCTTCTGACACCTGAACAGGGCTCAACTCAAAGGGACTGCCCCTAATCTGAAATGATGTGATGTAGCGCTGGCCTTTCAGACTCACCAGATATTTAAAGGATAATGACAGTTAATGGTAGTGGTGTCAAAAAAAAGAGCAGATAGAGAATCCAGGAGGAATGTCACTCTGTGGCTAAGTTTACCTGCAATTAGTTACTCCACTTAAGAGCCAGTAGACAATAGAGTCCTGGCCACCTTGTCACCATCTCACTTCTCCTTAAATGTCATGGACGAGAAACCTTCATCAGGCATACCTGTGACAAATAGCATGTGACAGCCCGAGAACTCTTTGCTTAAGGACCTTTTCAAGGCGGACTTTCTTTTCACCAAAAAAAAAAAAAAAAAAAAAAAAAAAAAGGTGTTCTCTTTTCCAATGGTCTTTCAGAATAATTAAACCATAACCTTATAATTGGCTGTATTAATAACACACATAATAAATTCAAATTTTTTAAAAAAAGCAATTTTCAAAAGAGAATCCCGAGTTGTATTGTCAGTTTTAATAGATACCTGAACAGCTTACTAAGTATTTCAAAACTGTGAATTCTGCTGGCATTGATCCATTCTCTGCTGTCTTCATGTCCCCTCCCCTCAGTGACACACGTGCATGCCATGAACCGACACTGTATTTATATCAGGATTTCTTGTGGCACTTACGCCACAGAATCATTGTTCATGATTTAGTAGCCAAAACTGGACTATATAGCTTTCCATTTAAGAAGTGGTATCTCCCAAGGCAGACAAATATATAAGGCACACTTTGAACCAAGTCCAAAAATCTCTTGAAAATATACAACTCTGATTTGAAAACTATC
Source organism: Saccopteryx leptura (assembly GCF_036850995.1). Classification (NCBI taxonomy): domain Eukaryota; kingdom Metazoa; phylum Chordata; class Mammalia; order Chiroptera; family Emballonuridae; genus Saccopteryx; species Saccopteryx leptura. The sequence continues at coordinate 299,917,721 of NC_089505.1, forward strand.
TGGTTTTAAAGGTTTCGGTGGTGATATAGTTACAAGATAGATACTAACATTATGGTGCATTTTTATGCATAATAGGTTATATATTAAGTGGTGCCAAATTTTTAAGTAAATGATACACTTTTTATTATTTAATGTGAATCTTGTATAGTGTCACATCCAAGCTAAAATATAGCTAATCATAGAATTTTAGAGGTTAGCGATAATTTACAGCAGAACCTTCATTTTACAGAAGAGAAAATAGAATCTCAGAGATATTAGATGCTTTCTCCCCATTAATAGTAAGGTTGAGAGATTAAAATCCTGTTTTCTATATACTCACTCATGTAGTGGCATGATTTTTATTTTTTTTGTCTTCTTTAAATAGTTTAATACTTTACACAAAGAATGAAATGTCCTAACATTGAAATATAGTAAAAATATCTGCAGACATAAAAATATGTCCTCGCATTTCTGATGAAAGTATGGTGTTAATATTACTTACAAATGTTGTTAAACCCTATGTCAATGTTCCTTTTATGTAAAGTTTTTTTAATATTAGAACCCACAATTTCTACTTTAAAAACGTAAGAATGACAAAAGTGCCCCCTCCCAAATGTACTTAAATACGTACATTGAACTGATGGTCATCTTTAAACCAGCTGCTGTTCAAAGCCACAACATAAACTGTAATCGTGAGCAAAATACACTCAGAGTGGCTGCAATCAGCAACCTAGATGATCTGCATAAAGTTGACGGGAGAATTTCTAAAGTAAAAGTCTCACAACTCCTGAAATTTTGACAAATACCTGGCTGATCACAAACTAGCCCAGTACACAGCAAAGAAAAGACTTAGTTTTGCTCCTTTGGAAGGTGGGGAATCTTTTGTGCTCTGTTTAACCAAATATATTTTCTATTTCTTTCTTACTTGTCTATGTTTTAGCAAATTTGAATAAAATATTAAGCAACATGACCTGTCTGAAAATTTTGCTATAAGAATTCTAGTATGAAAGGGTCAACCAAAAACAAAACAAAACAAAACAGAAATACCCTGCAAGGCACAGGCTTCCCGGCCCCTTTAAAAATTCTTCTCTGGTTGAGTGGCTGTTACTCAACCAAGGCAGGCCCAGTAATCCATCCTCTGGTGCTCACGCGAGGCTGCATGGGAACGCAGACTTCACTCCCGGGAACCTAAAAGGTAGCAAGCTTCTATAACTGAACTATTCCAACAGAGGGATTATGCTGTGGAATTTAAAATGGGACTCTCTTTTACGTTACAAGAAAAAAAAATCCCAACTAGCCGAGTGACAACTACTGATATTTGTTCCATAAACTCCCACAACTTGGAACCAGAGATGTCTTCCTTTTACAGGCTGGCGACCAAACCTGGTCCATTAGTAGAAAACTGAATATTGTCATTGGTCTGGTTTTAAACCAGAGCATCAAAGTTTTAACTCAAGCTAATATTTCTTTACATGAAAAATTTTAGAACAATGTTATATTTCCAATGAAGACCTTACTTTTTAAAATATTTGAATACTTTGGTTTGTTAACTTTTCAATAATATCATTTTAAATTCAGAATTGTCACACTTGATAACAATTAAGAATGAGGGAGTTAATTTGGATAAAATTGGTTAGCTCCATCACTTCTCAATAGTGTGATTTTGTTAGATTATTTAATATATGAAAGTCTGTTTCCTAGAATGGAAATCAGAGATAGTAATAATTTCCCCCTCAATCTATAGTGAAATTAAGAAAGATTATACATTTAAAGTACATCAGGGTGCCTGACAGAGTGGCAATCAATAAATGACTATTATTATAAAAAGTCTTTGACAACTTTTACTGTAAATTCTACTTTCTCAACCACTTAATTATACACAAATAACTTATAAAAATACATCCAGATACACAGAACAACTTTTCCGGGCTCTTCAATATGTGAACATAGATAAGCATCAGTTGAACAACCTAGGTATTTTGACATAAATTATATAGTAAAGAGGAAGAGAATCTTTGGGAAGTTCTTGCATGTCATAGGAAATCAAACTGAAACAAAGTCAAGCAAATATTATACATCTTAAATTAAATCCAAATTCTTGTTTATATGGTAAACTGTAATGTCTCAGAAGATGCTGCTGTGCATTAGAATTTGAAAAATTATTTTTTCTAAATGTATATGCACAGATATTTACATAGTTCTAGACATGCTACAAAAACACTAATGGAACAGTCTCTTATTTCTAAAATAATTTAATACTATTTTCAGTTCCATTAATCACAAAGAAATTAAACTTTTAAAAACCCTGCACAGCCTGACCAGGCGGTGGCGCAGTGGATAGAGTATTGGACTGGGATGTGGAGGACCCAGGTTCGAGACCCTGAGCTCGTCAGCTTGGGCGCAGGCTCATCTGGTTTGAGCAAGGCTCATCAGCTTGAGCCCAAGGTCGCTGGCTTGAGCAAGGGGTCACTCATTCTGCTGTAGCCCCCTAGTCAAGGCAAATATGAGAAAGCAATCAATGAACAACTCAGATGCCGCAACGAAGAATTGATGCTTCTCATCTCTCTCCCTTCCTGTCTGTCTGTCCCTATCTGTCCCTCTCTCTGACTCTCTCTGTCTCTGCCACAAAAACAAAACAAAACAAAACAAAAAAAACCTGCACAAATAAATCAAGATAATTTGGATCTCAAATCTGCAAACTGAAATGGAGATTTGGTAATTATCTAGCTAATTTGATTAATGGAGATGAATAAACTCAATGATTCTGACCCATGGATCTATATGGGTCCCGAAATGCTTACTTTGACTATAAATCAATTTAAACTGGTTAAATGCAAAATGTACTGTCTTCACAGCACAAAGTGAAAATGATACTCTGCAGTCATTTGGTTATTTTATGAATGCAGAAAGCTAAAAACAATTGCCTGCCATGAGACGCACATATTTATTTCCTGACAAAATATTGCTTTTGCAAAACACAAATCCAGTCTATGGTTCACTCATTATCCTTGGTAATTTTGCTCTATGATTCCTTATTAGAGCACTTCATACAAATGTTTTCTTTCAAATTGCTCTATTATGTCATAATCAAAAGGCGGAATTTAGCCAAAATGTTTGTTTACCATCTTGTAGATAGTCAAAACAGTCTGCTGGTGCACTCTTTCCTATTAATTCCTACTCATCCAGGAGTGAGTTATAGCCAAAACATTTGATTGCTCTTTTAAGGACTTTTATAATCATGTGTCTAACATGAGGGAATAGCTAAGCAATAATGAAAGTCTCTTAATATTAGTCTGCCTCATTTGTCAACTCACAAATGACAAATAAATACTCTGATCTTTAATTTTCCAGAATACAAAATAACACGCTGGTGTGAAATACTTGTTTTCATACATTATTTTACTGGAGTGTCCAATTTAATCCACAAGGCAATGTTGATACTGTGTTAAAATAATCAATCTGATCAGTTCAATCAACAAATAAGTGGCCTAGTAATAATGATCAGGTTCAACTATTTACTTAGTGTGGTCCAAACTCCAGAGTCTCCTGGTGAATATTTATTTTTTCCTTTGAATACAAAGAACCAAAAACTTGGCTCTTGATAATAAAATGAAGAGTATTTAATTCAATAGTACATAGATCTCCTGATAAGCAACTTTGGGCAGCATTAATTTGGGAGAAATTCATTTTCAATGAGTCAGCTGTCGTATGTCTCCAGGTACCCAAAACTGGCATTTCAATGTCCTGGTCAGCAAACCCAGAAATTACTGGGATTAATCCACCTGAGTCCCTACTATAAATTGGACACCATAGAAGATACAGTAGAAGCAGGAGACATATTCAAAGATTTTAGAATATAGACTGAAGCCCTGGCAGGTTGGCTCAGTGGAACAATGTCAGCCCAGCACTTGGATATTGAGTTTGATTCCCTGTGAGGGCACACAGAAGAGGTGGCCATCTACTTCTCTAATGCTCCCCTCCCCTTCTTCTCTCTCTCTCTCTCTCTTTTTTTTCTCTCTCTCTTCCCTTCCAGCAGCCATGGCTCAATTGGTTCGAGTGCATTGGCTCTGGGCATTGAGGATGGCTTCGTGGAGCCTTCACCTCAGGTGCTAAAAATAGCTTGGTTGTGAGCATAGCCCCAGATGGGCAGAGAATCAGCCTAAGATGGGGGTTGCCAGGTGGATCCTGGTCAGGGTGCATGTGGGAGTCTGTCTCTCTATCTCCCTTCCTTTCACTTTTAAAAAGAAAAAAAAAGAATATAGACTGAGAGCCAAGGTACAAGACTAAACAAAGTACAGTAATAATCAATAACAAAATTCAATATGTAATGGAGTGCTAAACTGTATGCTACAGCAACTATCAGAGGAGGTCACTGATGAGGGATGTGTAACAGTGCAGGTTGCAATCATAGAAAGGGGGAATGGATGCTAGCCTATAAAAAGATACAAAGGATTGTTAAGGACCGTAGCAATGGTGATTCTGGAAAAAAGACGAATACATATGAATAGTATGAGAACAGTTTGAGCACACGGTTCATTTTGGGAGGAAGCAGGAAGAAGTAAGGTTTCCTAGGTAGGGAAGACCATGTCACTGTGTAACCTAATGTCTTCCCTTAATAATAAGATTCCAGACTGCTTAGACCTCCATGATCTCTGATAGCTACTGCCACTATAAACTTGAGCAACTTACTTAACCTGAATGTACCTCAATGTTCTCATTTGTAAAATAAGGAATATAACAGTACTATTTGCTTAGCATTCCTGTGAGAAATGGCTGAGTTCATATGTGTAAAGTACTTAATGTAGACTGCTTAGTTACATCTGCTATCATCAACATTCTCCTCATTATCGGTAGTGATCATTTTTTCTCATTCCCTAATCCTGATTTCAGTCCTATTTTCCAGTCTTGCTTCCTAATCTTTCACCCTTTGTCTTAGCCAGACTGAACTCCTGACCTCTCCCGCACACCCTGTGGTTTTCAAACCCAGAGCCTTCACTTACCATGTTCTACTTCAGGGGTCCCCAAACTTTTTACACCGGGGGCCAGTTCACTGTCCCTCAGACCGTTGGAGGGCCAGACTATAAAAAAAACTATGAACAAATCCCTATGCATACTGCACATATCTTATTTTAAAGTAAAAAAAACAAAATGGGAACAAATACAATATTTAAAATAAAGAACAAATAAATTTAAATCAACAAACTGACCAGTATTTCAATGGGAACTATGCTCCTCTCACTGACCACCAATGAAAGAGGTGCCTCTTCGGGAAGTGCGGTGGGGGCGGATAAATGGCCTCAGGGGGCCACGTGTGGCCCGCGGGCAGTAGTTTGGGGACCCCTGTTCTACTTCATCTGGAGAATCGTTACCCACCCACTTCCTCCTTCTCCTGTTAAAATCCTGCCCATATTCCCAGATTTTCCCATCCTGTATGTCATCCATCTCACTTCAAACTTACATCTCAGCTACCTTGTCTGGGTTCTTAGCGCCCTGTTTTTACTCATTACACTGATCCCATTCATCACAGTTTTCCCTTAAACTGTAAACTCTTTAACCATACATACATTTTTTTGTTGTTGGGACCTCACCCAATAGTGTGCCAATAAAAGGTCATGAAATTTTTGCTGAATCAAAAACAATGCCAAACAGTTAAATATGGGCTGTATGGTGTGTATTGATGCAAAGTTATTATGTTATTTATGAGAAAAGAGATTGTATAACACTGAGTCAACAAATTTTAACTATAGGTATACAGCAAATAAATATGTTGGGCTTTAACCTTCCCAGAAAATGACAACAATCATGCTAAAACTGGTTGCTGTCAATAAATCTTATGACTTGAGCTTTCCCTCATCACCAGAAACAACCAGCTCTAAACTTCCCACCCTCAAAAGTGCTGTGAACAATAGCATACCCTAGCCAAGGGGTTTCCAATTTCAATTTGCACTAAGGAATCCCTACTCAAAATTTCACTGTTGGAAGCTTAAATGATTTTTTTTCTTTTTTACTTTATGCAACAATGATTATGATTATGATATGTTACATAAAAAGTTAGCTAGGGAATGATAGAATATTTCACATATTTCTGGATATTTTAAGGTTTAGTTATCAGAAAATATTAAAACAAAACCTTATATACATGACAAATACTAAAAAGACATCACTATTAAAATATCAGCGCTTTCAAAATTTGACACATTTGATGTGTTCTTGCTAAATCCCACTACCGAGAGTTGTTTGTGTCTTATCAAAACTGATATCCTCAAAAAACTTCCATTGAATTACATGCTGTAAACTCACATTATCTCTTTATCCCAAATGGTCACTGTTCTGTATGTGGTTAGTAGTTTTCCCAGATGAAAATGCTAGTTAGTAGAGTTTAAAAAAGAAGAGAACGAGGAGCAGAATTCTGTCATTGATTGGGAACAGAAGATTATTATCAAGGAAATGCTTTTTTAAAAAAAAAAATTCTGCCGCAAATATCTGTTCTTTCCCTACATAGCATTATTTTCCTGAGAACAAGAAAAAGCATGGATTATGGAGTCAGAATGCTTTTCCCACCCCCATTCTATTACTGGGAGAATGGAGCTGTGTGAACTTATAAATAGATGTGACCTTTTGACGCCTAGGTTTCCTCATCTATAAAACAGTAATAACAATAGTGCCTGAGACAGTGTTGTGAAATGAGTTGAGGAAACCAGGGCAAACAAATATCTGCCTTTGTTATTATTCTCGCTGAGCCAGCGGAGATTGAGAGCCAGTTTAATAGCAAAGGACATAAAGAAACCAGAGAATATTCAGGCTTAGTAACCATCTGCCTCTAAACTATCTACATCATTGAGAAAAACACACTGCCTTAGTCTAAACTTTGAACAATTGCCTCAATTCTCCACCTCACTTGGCATCCAAAGACAAGGTCTCAATATCCAATATCCACCAAAAGCCTTTGCATTTTAAATAAAAATAATAGCTGCCGTCAAGTATGTTAATGTCCATAATCATTGTAATTTTTGTAAATTATAACTGTCAGTGGTCACAAACCTACCCAATGAAAACATACGGTAACAATTTAGCCTCTATATTACTCCTCTCAGAAAAGAGGAGCCACTTGTAGGAAACTTAAGTAGAAAGGCAAATTTATAACATTTATTCTAAAAATAGGGAGATTTTTTCCCCCTTTCCCAATGGGATTATTTCTAAGGTAATACTTGCTAGCAAATATCTGCAGCCAAAATATTACCATTGTTTTTAATTTCTGTTATAGAGTGACAATACACAGTGCCACTCAGCTTCTGTAGACAGCATTTAAAGAACATGTTCAAAATACGTAGAATACCATAAAATCAGTTCCATTAACGTACAGAATTACAACTATGTTGCTGCCCCCCATAAATAAAATCTCACAACCATTGCAGTTTTCTTCATTATAGAAAATTACTCCAAAAAAGATAGGGCTTTCCATTATAAATTTATGTAAATAAAATTATAATTTCAGTCCTGATAATTAAAAGTATGCTTGTTTGTGTTTTCTTTTTAGCGTATTAAAATTTCATAAAATAGTTCCTAGAATAAGAAGTAGAACTAAATTTAGATATCTGCATTTATCAGAAACAAAGTGACTTAATCAATAGTAACTGTAGGTTACATATTTCATATTTTATTTTGTTGAACATTGTTATTTTAATGACACTGACACTGATCAAGTCAAAGAACATAAGATAACCTAATTGAAAAAATATGACCTGTGGTGGCGCAGTGGATAAAGCGTCGACCTGGAAATGCTGAGGTCGCCAGTTCGAAACCCTGGGCTTGCCTGGTCAAGGCACATATGGGAGTTGATGCTTCCAGCTCCTCCCCCCTGTCTCTCTCTCCTCTCTCTCTGTCTCTCTCTCTCTCCTCTCTAAAATGAAAAAAAAAAAAAAAAAGCGATCAATGAATAACTAAGGTGTCACAACAAAAAACTGATGATTGATGCTTCTTATCTCTCTTCGTTCCTGTCTGTCTGTCCCTATCTATCCCTCTGACTCTCTCCTTGTCTCTGTAAAAAAAAAAAAAAAAAAAAAAAAAAAAAAAAGAAAAAATATATCGCCACATTCTGGTAAGATGCCAATAATCTTTGGAAAAAACTAAAAAGAATTTAAGGCAGTTCAGTACTTTTTTTGTTTTTGTATTTAAATGTAATAACAATGTTTTAAGAATGTTTTTTATCTGGGGAAGAACAATTCTCAGTATGCTTAGTAATGGACTTCCAAAGTTTGTTTTTTGCTAATTAAATGATGCTTGGATGCTTCATTAAGTCTTAGACTTTGGGTCTAAAGGTAACTCTGCATTGTTTCTAACTGTCCTCAAAATAATTATAGAGTGGAGCAGCTCAACTGTCATTCATGGGTCTATAGTCCATTGTGCCAGGAGAAAAAGAAAATGGCGGCCCACGCGTTAGCACCTCACCCGTGGCTAGAGCATGACAAGACAGATTAGGATGTATATTAAATCTCACACATGGCTGCTTTCCTGTATCAAGGTAAAAAATACTTGCTCTTACAAACATTAGGGACCAGTGTTTGTCTGACATCTACATTAATACTGACAGTATATCAACATTTATTTTTACATTTACTGAGTCAATAACTAGTCTAAACCTGGTAAGACTTAGATAACAGTAATGAAAAAAAAATATCTAGCAGGCAGCCTTATTTTTTCATATCTTAAAAAAAAATTAACCCCTAATAGTACTGGGCTTTTATGAATTATCAATCTTAGAGCCATACATCAACGGGCATACACAGCTGTGACATGGTAATCCAATTTCATTTGTCAAAAAATAAATTTGGTAGATAGAAAATGATTCTAGAAAAAGAAACTCCTGCACAGACAATAACATAAATACTATATGCATAGAAGATTGACTATTTTTAAAAGCTGGATTAACAATATTATATTAATTCATCTTCTATACATATGTTCACAGACAATGGAAAATTGCTAGGCAGTAACCCTACTTGGAAAATAATCACAAATGAAAGACACACATAAAATTCTCATCAATAAGAAACCCCAAATTGCTTAATTTGTTTAAGATTTTTAACATATTTATTTGTATTTACCATTTTAAGAGTTGGAATGCTATGTAAACTGAGTTAGAGAAAGAAAAAGCCATTGTTTACTTTGTCTTAAAATATTGCAAAGCTAAACAAAAGTTTATCTTCATTTCAAGGGAATATCTTGGTTTCACTAATAAATAAATGTGGTTTTCCAGTGATGGCTATGTCATACTCTGCTTTAAAGTGTTCACCTTTACTATTATTCTCAAAGATACTCTAATGCTTTTAAGATGTATACATATTTTTATATACATTACACAAGAATGCAGCAAAATAAAACATTCAGTCTTAGTCTAGCCTCATGTTATCAGTGAATTGGACAGAGATATAAATAAATCAATATTTAAAACAAAACAGAACACTAGGACCTGTTACCCTCCTCAAGTTTACATTTAAATGTGTGGTATTTCAATGTTAGTAATTAAGCTAAGATTGGGACCACTAGCTTTGAGGGAAAACAAAATCCGGAAATAAGCAGCAAAGTTCTTTGCTTTTTAAAGCATCATGCAACAACACTTCAAGTGCCACCTATTCATCTCCAAAGTCAGACGACCTTTCAGGAAATCAAGCCTTTGATTGGAGACTACCTGTCACCTTTTTCCAGCATTCTGCGGAAGGTGTGCTTCAGGTTAAAGTGATGTTCTTAGTAATAATTATCTCAGTAAGATCATGCTATCATATATGCAAGTCCTTCAAACAGGCCATTTTGTGAGGCCATGACCAAATTGCATCCATGATTGCAAGCTCTTCCATCAGTCAACCCCACTGGTAAACAAAGCAGGAATAAGAGGCTCTTCTACTAATGTGCTAGCCTCTCCTAGCAAAACACGTAAAAGAAAAAGATGCAGAGAAATGCCCAGACAGGCAGCGCAACTAGTGCTTGAGATGTTTACAGCATGGAAGCAGATTAATTTAATATCAACAGCGTAAGTCTTTGAAAAAGTTAAAGGGTCATTTTCACAAACGATGAAAACTATCAAGATTATGAGAGGGATATTCCGTCCTTCACCAGGAGTTGTTTTTATGCTCAGCAAAGTGATGTTAAGTTAACTGTTTTCATAAACAGATGGTCTTTAGGATAATGGCTTGTACTTTTTAATTTCCTTTCTGGCCATACTTCATGCCGAATGTCAGTGATGTCAACAGTCTTCATCAGAATTTGTCTGATATTGCTGGGACCTTTTGTACCGATATATTCAGGTCCCCTCTTCACCCCCCCCCCCAGTATTATACATGGAAAGCAGAGTCGTTTAAGAAGGCAAGGAAAGATAAAAATTTAATATATTTAAACCAAGGGGAAATGAATTTCTATCAAATTCCAAGATTAAAAATTTAAGGTTTAAAGTATTCATTGTGCCTTTTCATCTCCACCGCATTGCCGTCATTCAGAAGTCAGTGAGCTTTAAATAACTTGCACAGAAAACATCTTTTGTTCCTAAACTGTATTCTTAACAAGGGGTAAGTGATGCCCCATTTATAACATTTTCAACTCATAGAGTCCACATGTGGCCATGTCCTAGCATAGCCAGACAGAGTGTACATTTCAAAAAAAAAAAAAAAAAACTAAACCTCATAAATCTCCAGAAATTCCTCACATCTATTATTTTTACCTTCTGCTGCTGATGAGCCTGTTGGGCTCTGTACAGAGGAAATTACAAGCGCTCCAGAAGATTTGGCAAGAAGATGCTAGAAGAAACAATGGGCAAAAAAAAAAAAAAGAAAAAAAAAGAAAAAAATTCTTAACTGAAGCATCATATCCAGCTTTGGCTACCATTTACATATTTGAAATTACAGCTAATAAAATGGAAATTCCACTGAAATGGAATAAATTGGTTTCTGAAATCCCTATCTGATTACTGTTGGTGATGTCTGAAATTAAACATGTTAAGCCACACTCAATATACTTTACGGAATTCAACTGAAGGCTAACGTGCTCTTGAAACTCTGCCTGTTGATACAATTTTCTAGTTAAGAACCAAGGTACTTGAATCCACCTAAAACTTTTACCCCTGGCCTTGTGATCACTTTCCTATTAATATATGTTACCAAACAAATCTCTCTTTACTTAATAGATGTTTGGAGGCTGTTGTAACAGCTGCTAACTAGTAAGGAAATGCCAGTAGAAATATTTTATAGTCACACATTTAAATACCACTGGAAGTCAGCTTAGAGTTGATGCCAAGGGAAATGCTTATGTTTAAAGCATATGCCGCATAGTGATAAAAAATTAATAGGTCAAAAAAATCTTTCACCCAAATTCTGTACACACAATGCCAACATAATCAAGTGAACAGCAAAAGCCTAACCAACCAGGCTTCTGTGTTTCTTTTTTTCCTGTTTCCTCATTCTAAAAATCCATTTTGCCAACATGTTGACTGGGTATGTCGTCATTTGAAGACACTATCTTATAACCCACATAAGAGAATGGTCTTAAAGAAAAGTTAACTACTTTTACGTTTGAATGGGACTTCATTTACATGCCTAAAGTTTGTTAAACACGTTATTGCTATTTGCTATTAGGAAGATAACAATGAGCAACTGATTATGTGCAGGTTCATCCAACCAGGTTCACTCTTGAAATAAAGTTGGAGTTGACAACTACCCCAAAGAACAAGACAAAACAAAAACCACTGAATGAATATCAACGTTTACAACTCTCCATTAGAAGTAAAAATCACAATTCAACAGATCTCAGAAAAAAAAGAGATGTCACAAAGTAATCAATTAAACCCAACCACACAACTTAGCCGATCGGCAAATAATCACATACTCATCCATTACTGGCTCACACATAAGCCAACATGCTACCAATTTGCTTCCTTCTGCACAATTGCCTAGCTATTAATAAACCATCCACGGCCTAGCGTGCGGAGGACCCGGGTTCGATTCCCGGCCAGGGCACACAGGAGAAGCGCCCATTTGCTTCTCCACCCCTCCGCCGCGCTTTCCTCTCTGTCTCTCTCTTCCCCTCCCGCAGCCAAGGCTCCATTGGAGCAAAGATGGCCCGGGCGCTGGGGATGGCTCCTTGGCCTCTGCCCCAGGCGCTAGAGTGGCTCTGGTCGCAATATGGCGACGCCCAGGATGGGCAGAGCATCGCCCCCTGGTGGGCAGAGCGCCGCCCCATGGTGGGCGTGCCGGGTGGATCCCGGTCGGGCGCATGCGGGAGTCTGTCTGACTGTCTCTCCCTGTTTCCAGCTTCAGAAAAATGAAAAAAAAAAAAAAAAAAAAAAAAAAAGAAAAAAAAAAAAAAATAAACCATCCAGAAATAGGTAACCAAGGACCTGTAAGAGCCCTATCCCACTAAAGAAATACATTTTATTATTGTAAAACCAAATCCAGTACTTAAGAAACTTAATATGAATGTCTCTCACTTCACCTTGGAAGGAAAGAAAACAGAACCGACACAGGCTTTGTGCAGAAGGCCACTGCCAATGAGCGCCAGCAGACTGTCCCAGGAGGTGTGCTATTTCCTCCCAAGTACTGTCTACCTTGAACTGTATCTACAAAAAGTATTTTTTAAACTCATAATATCTATTCTTTTCTCTTTGAAAATCACTA